>NW_027362820.1:7817500-8087500 GCF_046119375.1 Phyllobates terribilis
TCCCCACTTCCACATAGTGCTATAACCATCTATAGTGTCCTATAAAGTATTAGCCCCCCCCCCTCATTGCCATATATGACTCGCCCCCTGGGCCGTGGGGCACTTGGATCCGGGCAATAGGGAAACGGTAGGAGTAGTAGTGGCAACCCGGTTCCGTGACTCAGGGTGGTCAGGCCAGTGGTAGTCCGTTATGTGCTGATGTTTATGTCTGACTACGCCACCTGTGGATTGCGGTTATTAGGAACCGCCGCTGCATGCAGACCGCTGGGGCTGATGAGGTGTGCAGCTAGGGTAGCGTGACTCCCCACGGGAAGAGTGCGGCCCCAGGGCAGTATAGTGGATGGTGGGAGTGATGGTAGTGAGAGTCCCAGTGCTGGTAGCGCTGGAGGAGCAAGGAGCACACAGACAACAGGTTGCAGTCCAGGGTCTTTACTAGAACAGGTAAACTGACCCACAAACAGTCCCGGCTAGGAGGGGACCTGGATGTCTGAGAGCAACGGGGAAATTGGCCCTGGTCAGGGTGAGGGTGTAGGCCTACCGTGCTTTCTGCGCTCCTTCTGGCTATCTCCTCCTTATAGAGTAACAGCCCACGTTTCTGAGCTTTCCGTGTATTCTCGCCTGTATGGCCTGCGACGTGGGTTCCTTTCTGCTCCCAGCCTTGTATGGCTTTACTAGTCCCTTCGGTTGTGGCAGAGCCTCCAGGCTTCTTAGGCCAAGGAATATACAGTCCCTTGCGGACTGGTTCTCTGCTGGGGGATGTGGAATCCTTCCAGCCTCAGACACCAAAGTCTGGTAAACTAAGTCCGTTTCTGCCAAGACAGGCTCTCTTCGCCTCTTGTCTCTGGCTTGTGGCTCTCCTCCTGCCACACTTCCTCTTAGGTGCAATCAACTTTCTGTCCCTGCTCCACTCTGGGACACGTCTCAGTGCTGAGACAGGCCATCCAGTTCTCTCTAACCCTGCCCCCAGTACCAGCTTTTATAGGGGCAGCCAGCTCCCCCTACTGGCCTGAGACAGGAGGCATTGCATACTAATGTTCCCCTGACTAGAGAACCTCCCCCTTGCTCTCAGACACAGCTTTAATACATTTTGTGGCATCCAGGCCAGGGTGACACATATACAGTAATGTTCCTCATCTTTGTTACCCCCATAGTTTTAGTGCCCCACACCACTAATAGGGTTCTTCTCCTCTTTTGCTGTATTCTACAGGATATGGTTGTAATCATTTATTTTTTGTAACACCTGAGCATACACTGCATCCTGCTAGGTGCAACCATGCCAGTGTTTCTTTTTGTATTACCATAAAAAAAACAGTGCACCCCTAATACACATTGAAAGAACTGAGAGATTTAAACTTGCTTATAACATATCATAATCACAATGGAGACAAGCTTCAGATTATTACCCAACTATTTTCACTTTTTGGCTTTGTCAGGGGTGAGATGTGGAATCCACGTTCTATGGATTGAAGGATGATTCCTGAACATTGCACCCATAGCTTGTAGCAGGTGAGAATAAAAAATAGGTTTCTTGATCACTTTGAAGCATACACTGTGTGCGCAATTATTAGGCTAGTGAATATTCTGACCATATCATCATTTTTATGTAGATTTTCCAAATACAAGCTGTATAAACTTAAATGTTTAGTGGATGAAGTAGATCAGCTGATGTGTATTTTGTAATGAGGGGTGTGTGGCCTATGGATATTGAAACCCTTTATCAGGGGGGTACAATTATTAGGCAGCTTGTTTTTCTCTGGCAAAATGGGCCAAAAACAGTTTTTACTGACTATAAAAACTCAAAAATGGTTAAGTCTTACAGAGGGATGCAGCACTCCTTAAATTGTTCAGATATTGGGTGTGATCACAGAACCTTCAAAAGTGTATATGATCACAAAAGAAAAAAAAGAATAGCATTAACTGCAAAAGATTTCAGAAGACTCAAATGTGAAGCATCCAGGAAGATATTATCCTCTTGTGCTGTCCTATTCCAGAACTACAGCCTTCCTGGAGGCCAGAAGTACAAAGTGTTCCGTGCTCAGAGACAAGGCTGAGGCTGAATACCGACCACCACTGAACAAGATACAACAAAAGACTTGTCCAAGAAATATTTAAAGACAGATTTTTCAAAGGTTTTATGGACTGATGAGAGTGATTCTTGATGGACCAGATGGATGGGCCCGTGGCTGGATCAGTAATGTGCACAGACCTCGATTTCGACTCCGACGTTAGCGAGGTGGAGGTGGGGACTGCTATAGGCTGGTATTATTACACATGAGCTAGTTGGACCTTTTCAAAATTGAAGATAGATGCAAAATCAACTCCCAAACCTTCTGCCAGTTTTTAGAAGACACTTTCTTTAACCCCTTTACAGCCCATGACGTATTAATACGCGTCTGTGCCCTGGGCTTTAAGAGCCCGACCAGTATTAGTACGTCATCGCGATCCTGCGCGCACACAGGCTGTGCGGGCGCGATCGCCGCCGGGTATCAGCTGATTGTCACAAGTGGATTGAACATGTCAACAAGTGGATTGACTCACATCTGCAACCTCTGGTTGAATGTCTGCCCTCCTTCCTCAAGGATACTGGGGACCTTTTGAGGAAGGTAGATGGTCTCTATGTTGAGGAGGATGCCATTCTGGTGACTGCAGATGTTGAGTCACTATACACAAATATAAGGCACTCTGATGGTCTCTCCGCAGTCAAATTCTTTCTTGATACGTCATCATTACCTATACCTCTGAGGAGGCTGATTCTTGAGCTGTTGGAGTTCACCTTGAACCATATTTTTTTCATTTTCAAGGGGTCCTATTTTCTGCAGCTCCAAGGGACAGCCATGGGCGCGGCCTTTGCGTCCGCTTATGCTAATCTGTTCCTGGGGCTGTGGGAAAGGGACCTCTGCCTGTCAGATTGTGTCCTTTTTTGGACGCACTACATCGATGACGTCCTTATAATCTGGCAGGGCTCACCCACTTCTCTTGAAAATTTTATGAATGAATTAAATTGTAATAACTATAATATCCACTTAACATATCAATTTGATCCCTATCGAGTGGAGTTTTTGGATGTCTCCCTGAGAAGGGATACATCTAATTGCCTACAAACCTCTGTGTTCCGTAAACCAACGTCAACAAACATGCTTTTGCATGCTAAATCTTCTCATCCTCGGCACATGATCCAGGCGGTACCTGTGGGGCAGTTCCTCCATATTCGGAGGATCTGCTCCACGGACACGGAATTTGAGAGACAGGCTGTGGAATTAAAGGAGAGATTCTATGCGAGAGGATATAGCCGGCGAATGATTAAGCGGGCATATAGAAGGGCAAAGTCCTCCTCAAGACATGATTTGGTCTATGGGAGCCAGGCTAATAGAAATAAGAAGGAACAAGTACGTTTTGTTACCAACTTTAATTGCCAATTTCCTCGTTTGAGGAATATTTTGGCCCGTTCTTGGCACATCCTTAAAGCTGACTCAATAATATCACGCTTTATCTCGGATAGACCGTCTATTTCTATTAGACTTTCGAGGAACCTTCGAGATCATTTGGTACATTCACACTATGAGAATGCGGCAGGTATTACCACTTTTTTGGATGGACAACCCAGGAGGAGTGGGTGTGTACCGTGTCGTCGATGTGTAGCATGCCCTAACGTGGAACGGAGTGATACATTTTCTAAAGTAGATGGATCTAAGGTATATAGGATTAATAAATTCATCACGTGTACTACCAAATATGTGATCTATTTTGCGACATGCCCATGTGGTTTTATCTATGTGGGCATGACCACCCGCCAATTTAAGGTAAGGGTCCGGGAACATGTGTTGGCCATTTTTGCCGCAGTCGACCACATGGACACATCCACCGTGAAGACAATTCCACGCCATTTTAAGACCTACCACAATTGTGATGCCTCCCTATTTAAGGTAAGAGGTATAGACTGCATTATACCAGGTATACGGGGTGGAAAACTGGGTCTTAGATTGGCCCAGGTGGAGTCCAGATGGATCTGGACTCTGAATACCTTATATCCAAACGGATTGAATGAAAGCATCAGTTATTCCCTCTTTCTCTGACCGGTCATCGGATAACCGGGTGTCTATGCGCGAGTGCGTCTATAAGGCATTCGCTCATGGTTACCCAGGAATATAATTATGGGATTCAGTGGATTACACTTTAGTTTTAGATGTTTTGTGTATGTTTTTATCATGTGATTTACTTTTGTTTTTTATTAAATTTTTATAGATTCATGTTGTGCTTTTGGGGTATTCTTCTCCCCTTTGTCACTGTGGACACTTTCTTATGGATATGTGAGAGGATTTCTTCTTGGATGACCAAAGACCAAATACCACTGCGAATTTTGAAAAGGAATAATCGGATATGGACATCTCTTGCTTTTTCATTGAATTTTATACCCGATTGTATGGAGGATTGCCCTGCATGATATGCTATGTTGGGGGTATAATGATATGTGACTAATTAACAATAGTTTGGGGTCAAATAAGCTGTGCGGGTATTAATTAATAATCTTGGGACCTCCTCTTGGATGGTTCCCGTTTTACACCATTGTTTATTTATTTTTTACCCTTTGAACATGATCAATTGTTCTATGCCAGGATCCCTATGACATTGTTTCCCTCATTAACATACCTTATGATGTCCGCCTCACACTTTTCTTCCCTTCTCCTCGTTTTCCTTTCTCTCCTTCCTTTCCACCCCCCCTTCCTCCCCCCCCCCTTTTTTTCTTTTCCTCTCTTTTCTTTTTCCATGTCCACGTTCACTATGGGTGTTTTTATTCACCTCTCACAGTCATGCCTTGAAGTTTATATGCACAATATAGAAGGTAACATTGTAGCCAAGTACGCATGCGCGTCGCGGTGCCCTGGGCGCCCGCCGGCTCTCTGTATCTATAATGACGCTTGGCAATGCATTGCTTGCCGGGGGTCATGTGACGCGGAGGCTGGCCGGCGTCTTGGTCTCCGTGGTGACGCATGCGCCACATCCGGCTCCACGCGAGTGCCGTACAGCGTTGCCTGTCTCCAATGTGATGGCAGCACTATTTCCGGCATGGAGCGCCGGCTGGCGCCTATATAAACCTGTCGCTCCATTTATCTTCATGCCCCCTGAAGAAGGGAGTGTGAAACGCACGTCGGGGCATCTCACTGCACTTGTGTGCTCTCCCCACGGGTCCCCCTGTCTCAAGCTTCCTGGATAGAACTCCGTGACTTGAAATCCCTGGTATGTATTAGCAATCAATACTTATCTGTACTCACTAGCATTTACTACAGGGATTGCTCATTGAAGGGAGTTGATGAGTAATTCCCTCTCATTTTACTCTTTATATATTATAGAGGTGATTTACTTAACTACCATGCATATATATATTTATTGACTTTGATTATTAACCACTGTTGCTATGACAACAACAGTTTGGTGTATTCTTTTTAAGCCTGAGTCATATGATTGTAATAGTTGGTATATGTGGGGTCCTTTGGGGTAGTGACTGTGTTTGTGAGAAGCTTTTTTATGCTACCACTGTTCTCAAGTTCACTTTTTCCCCCTTTTTTCCCCCTTTTTTGTGCCTTATATTTATAATAATTAATTTTTTAATAATAAACTTTATATGAATTTCTAAAGATAAATCTTTGGTAGTCCCTCTTTCGTTGTTTTCTTTGGTCTTCTTATTAAAATTTAACGATGGGATTCAATTAGTCCTTCCATGGATATATATATCATTGATGAATATTATTTACGATAAACCCCATTTGGGGCATATGCACTATCGTGTCCTATGAATTGTTATGGTTATGTGCAGGGAGCGGTCCCGCACCGCTCCCAGCACATTAACCCCCGCAATGCTGCGATCGAAGTCGATCGCAACATTGCGGTGGCAAGGGGAGGTGATCGGTATACTCAACTCCTCTTCCGGCCTCCAGCGCTGTCTGATGGAGCTTCCCGGGTGTTGCCATGACGACCCGATGTCATCATAACATCCGGGTCACCAGGCAGCAGGAACATTGTTTGGTCTTGCGCAGTGCACGACCACACAATGTTCTCACTGTGCAGCGCTGACTGCCTGCATGGCACAGGGATGGTGCTCCATCCCTATGCTGAGGAGGCGATCAGAATAAAATAAGTGAAAGTCCCATAGTGGGACAAAGTAAAAAAGTGTAAAAACTCTCAGAAAGTGGAAAATTTTTTTTTAAAAAAATTGTAAAAATATTTAAAAAAAAATAATCCACCAAAAATAAAAATATAATGTACCCATCAATAAATATTATTATGAAAAAAAAGCAAACAAACAATAAAAGTACACATATTTGGTATCGCCGCGTCCGGAACGACGTGACCTATAAAACTGTCCCACTAGTTAACCCCTTCATTGAACACGGTAAAATAAATAAAAAACAAAGCAAATAACAATGCTTTATCATCATACCACCAAACAAAAAATGGAATAACATGCGATCAAAAAGACGAATATAAATAAAAATGGTACCGCTGAAAACGTCATCTTGTCCCGCAAAAAACAAGCTGCCATACGGCTCCATCATCCAAAAAATCTAAAAGTTATAGCTCTCAGAATAAAGCAATGCAAAATAATATTTTTTTCTATAAAATAGCTTTTATTGTGTAAAAGCGCCAAAACATAGAAAAACGATATAAATGTGGTACCGCTGTAAACGTACTGACCCGAAGAATAAAGCTACCTTATCAATTTTACCACACGCGGAACAGAATTTAAAAAAAACAAAAAAACAATTCATGAATTGTTGGTTTTTGTTTATTCTGCCTCCCAAAAATCGGAATAGAAAGCGATCAAAAAATGTCACGTGCCTGAAAATGGCACCATTAAAAACGTCAAGTCATCCCGCAAAAAACAAGCCATCACATGACTCTGTCGGCCAAAATATGGAAAAATTATAGCTCTCAAAATATGGCGATGCAAAAACTAGATTTTACAAAAAATGCGTCTTTTAGTGTGTGACAGCTGTCAATCATAAAAACCCCATATGATTCTGGTATAACTGTATTCGCACCACCCGAAGAATAAAGTCATCTAATCACTTATACCACAAGAGGAACGGCGTAAAAAATAAACTCTCGGGTTAGGGTTGTGCTAGGTTTAGGGTTGTGCTCTTTCAAAAGTAAGAAAAAAAGATGGCGATATGGCGACTAGTGTTGAGTGCAAGTGCTCGCTACTTGAGTTTGCATTGGGTGCTCTGGTATGCATTGAGTATCGTGGGTATTTCAGTGACATGCTCGAGTCTCCGCCCCATATGCTTCGCGGCCAAAAAAACGTTGCGGAGATTGCCTGCCTTGCCTGTTTAGACACACAGGGGCTCTACAAATACGACATGGTTCCAATTTGTTAGCGGACACCATGTCACGTTTGGAGAGCCCCTGTGTGCCTAAACATTGGAGCTCCCCCACAAATGACCCCATTTTGGAAACTAGACCCCGCAAGGCACCTATCTAGATGCATAGTGAGCACTTGGAACCCCCAGGTGCTTCACAAATTGATTCGTAAGAATGAAAAAGTGGAAAAAAAAACACTTTTTTATTTTTACGGATTAATTTGTGAAGCACCTGGGGGTTCAAAATGCTCACCACCCATCTAGATAAGTTCCCAGGGGGGGTATAGTTTCCAAAATGGGGTCACTTATGGGGGGTTTCCACTGTTTAGGCACATCAGGGGCTCTCCAAACGCAACATGGCGTCCGCTAATTATTCAAGCAAATTTTACAATCGAAAATTCAAATGGCGGTCCTTCCCTTCCGAGCCCTGCCGTGCGCCCAAACAGTGGTTTTTCCCCACATATGGGGTAAGTGCGTGCCCAGGGGAAATTGCACAACAAATTTTGGGGTCCATTTTTTCCTGTTACCCCTGCGAAAATAAAAAAAATTTGGTCTAAAGTAACTTTTTTGTAAAAAAAAGTTAAATGTTCATTTTTTTCTTCCACATTCAAAAAATTCCTGTGAAGCACCTAAAGGGTTAATAAAGTTGTTGAATGTGGTTTTGAGTACCTTGAGGGGTGCAGTTTTAGAATGGTGTCACTTTTGGGTATTTTCTGTCATAAAGACCTCTCAAAGTGACTTCAAATGTGATGTGGTCCCTAGAAAAATGGTTTTGTACATTTTGTTGGAAAAATGAGAAATCGCTGGTCAACTTTTAACCCTTATAGCTCCATAACAAAAAAAATTTTGGTTCCAAAATTGTGCTGATGTAAAGTAGACATGTGGGAAATGTTATTTATTAACTATTTTGTGTGACATATCTCTCTGATTTAAGGGCATAAAAATTCAAATTTTGAAAATTGCAAAATTTTCGCCAAATTTCCATTTTTTTCACAAATAAACGCAAGTGATATCGAAGAAATTTTACTCCAATCCTGAAGTTCAATATGTCACGAAAAAACAGTCTCAGAATCAGTGGGATCTGTTGAAGCGTTCCAGAGTAATTACCTCATAAAGTGACAGTGGTCAGAATTGTAAAAATTGGCCTGGTCATTAATGTGCAAACCACCTTGGGTTGTAAAGGGGTTAAGCAGAGGTACAGAAAAAATCTACATCTTTAAAAAAACAGGATTGTTCTGCGGGACAATGCTCAATCACAGCATTGAAGTCTTCATTGCTCAGTGCCCGGAAATATTTTAAAGATGAAAGACTAATGACATGACTTTTTCCTCACTGGACCTAAACCTTCCTGAGAACTTTCGAGCTTTTCTTAAACTCGAGATTTATGGTGAAGGAGAACAGTCCCCTCTCTGATCAGTGTCTGGGACTATGGTTGGTGCTCCCCACAAAGATGAACGTCAACAGAGTAAGAAATGAATGGACTCCATGGATGGATGGCTTATCACTGGTGTTGAGAAGAATGGTGGCTATATTGGTCACTGATATATATTTATTAAATGTCAGAAATGTATTCTATAACAGATGAAAATAAATAATTAAGATGGAAAATTTTCATTTTTCATATAGTTGCATAATAATTCTGGACAGAGATATTCTCCTAAAACAACACCTCACTTTTACTTTGTTAAATATTCAGGTTTCAGGTTTATTACCCTTTGGATTGACCGACAGCACTGGAGATGTGAAATAATAAAAGTAATCATCAAAAATACAAATTATCTAATAATTGTGCACACAGTGTAGAGAAGGTGGTGGAGTTAGAAGAACTTATCTTGGAGTGGTGAGATATAAACAAATAAACCATTAACATATTTTATTGGCTGTACAAAGACTGCTGTTTCTTTATATTGTTAAATTACCTGAATTATTTTATAACTTCCGTAATTCCAACTGATAGCACATCGGTATCTCTGTCTGACCTGAAGATGTATGAAGTGCTCTACCACATTATTGCTTCATACCGGCATCACAATGCTGTTAATTTTTTTTTATTACACAGAATTTTATATATTTTACACCAACTCATCTTCAATTCACTCAGATTCACACAATATGAGATACTAATAATTTATCTATATAATTTTCCTATAGAAGAATGGATAGAGACAGAAGGAAGATGGTGGAGAGGATATTACACCTCACCCCAGAGATCCTCTTCCGGCTTACTGGAGAGGTGAGAGATTCTGATGACGTCACATTACATCATTCTTATATATGGGAATAACAGATGGACAGAACTGGAGAGGTGAGGACTCTGGAAATGTCTGTAGTGAGATTTATTAATGTGTCTCTCCATAACCAGAATTACACAGTAGTGAAGAAGACCTCTAGTGAGCGCTGTCAGGACCCTGTGTCTGAAGGATGGGGAAGACCCCTGAGCCCAATCACTGGACCTCCACCTCACCCCCTGATACATGAGGACATCAATGACCAGAAGATCCTAGAACTCACCTACAAGATGATTGAGCTGCTGACTGGAGAGGTGACACTGCTGGGAATGCTGGGACATTATACAGTAACGCTATGAAGGGATCGGGGGGATGACGGTATCATTGTATGTGTCAGGTTCCTATCAGGTGTCAGGATGTCGCTGTCTATTTCTCCATGGAGGAGTGGGAGTATTTAGAAGGACACAAAGATCTGTACAAGTTCGTCATGATGGAGGTTCCCCAGCCCCTCACATCACCAGGTAATAGACAGGACAAAATACACACGGCCTATAATTATCTGTATGTAAAGAATGAATTCAGTCCCTGTATGTGTTTCCTCCAGATCTATCCAGTAAGAGGTCAACACCAGAGAGATGTCACCGTCCTCTTCTTCCACAGGACTGTAAACAAGAAGACCCCAATGTTCCTCAGGATCATCAGGTAGATGGAGAGAAGGTGTCATGAGCTCTCCCCTGTGATGTGTAGATGACTGTGAAGGTCTTGTGCTCAGTCTTGTTTTATCCACCAGTATTATATGGTTTATACTTGTGTAATGAGAACGGTGGAGATGGCAGGATTAGAGCTGATCATAGATGGGACTTCTCCATCTGTCTGTGACTTTTACAATATTTGTTTCAGGGTGAAGATCTGACCCATATTAATACTACAGAGGCATATGTGAGGGATGATGATCGGTGTAAGGAGGAGATTCCTACATATGACTACCCAGGTGAGTAGTAACCACTAAATGCAGAGAAGTCACAGATTCTTCTCAAGTACCGGCTGTGGCTGCTTTATCAGTGGTGTAGTGCTGTTGTGTCACAATTGTGTGATCACTATTTTACCTCTCTAGACCACAACATTTTCCTCCATCCAAAAATGTTCACATTACTTTTTGTAATTGTGAAAGACCTTTTCTGTAGGACTTACAAACTTGAGGATCCACCTACCCCCTGGATTAGAAGACACTGACCGTTACCTGCCCAGATCTGTAAACTACAAAGCCAAATGACAGTGTACTTAGAATGTGCTGACAAGTGAGAAAATCAGTTGAAGAGAAAGCGGAGGGTAATGATGCTGTTCCTTCCTAGATCCCTGATATCTTATTGGATGAATCTACCTTCTCTCCCTTCTGTGCTGCTGAATATCCTCATATGGTCCCTACAAGACCAGGTCCAGTCTTTCTGGCCAAACTTCACTTTTATGATCGACAACATTAAATGTGCAGTGAGGGCCAAGTGTGAATTTCTGTACAATAACAACAGAGTTTCCCTTTATCCTGACTTTACACTTTATTTTAAAACCAACTAACTTCAAACAGGATTGTGATAAACTATACAGAAAACATTACACCTGTGCCATGATATATCTCTAAGCTGTGCATGGCTGATGGCTGTAATATACATTTATTCACGCCTGCAGGAGATGTGTTGGCTCCAGCCCTGGTTTCATGGATTCACTCCACGTCATAAATTACATTACGATTTCAATCCTAAGGAATTCAGATTACTGCACAATCTCTCCTGAAATGGGGGCGCTAATACTTTCACTACTCTTCTGCTCAGGACTTATAGTAGCTCCAATGGTCCACCATAAATGAGTGCAACTCCGATTTAGTGTTGGAGCTCTCCCCTCTTACATATGTTGTTGTTTTGGATGTAACATATCTTTTATTCTGTCTTTTTTTTACAGGTTCATTCTGTATGATAGCTTTATTGTGGTGGGATCAGTCAGTAAATGAGCCGGGGTCACAACAGGAAACAAATACACAAGCCGGGAGCTGAGCACAGAGGACTGAACCAGAGGAGAACAAGGCTGTATCTGGCAGCTTCCGGCAATATGCTTCCAGCTTTAGTAGGGTGCGGTGCTTTCCAAATGGCTGAAGCAGGGAGCAGATTACTCCAGCTGGACAGCACACACACCCATACTGGCAGACTGGATGGTACTACTGGTCCCAGTCACCCTAATCTTAGTGGCTGGACAGAGCCTGCGCCGCCCATAGCTTCTGATTCTGACGTCTCCTCCATCACCAGCGCCACCTGCAGGATGAATAAGGCGGCTCCTGGTGAGAGAAGCAGACGTCGCAGGAGCAGATCCCAGAGGAGATGGGACCCACCATTTGCAGAAGCCCTAATGTGACCAAATTGCAGAAAACCAGAGCAGTAGAAATCCCCATAAAGTGACTCCATTTTGGAAATTATAACCCTCAGTGATATAATCTATAGGAGTAGTGACTACTTTGACTCCACAGGCACTTTCCGGAAATTAGCACGCAGTGGATGATGGAGAGTGAAAATTACAAATATATCATTTTATTGCCCAACACATAGTGCCCAGATTGTGCTCCAGGAGACACACACCATAAATTAAGTGGGTTCTTCTCACTATAGTAATGCCAAATACATGGATGATAAATGTGGTTTGGGCGCAAGGCTCAGTAACGGAGGGGAGATTTGATTTTGGCAGAGCGGATATTGCTGGATCGGTTTATTGATGAGTAGAAGATTTTATTGGTATAATTTTCACCTACATAACATTTTTTGATGGCTTCTTATTCCATATTTTGGAGGCTGAATGAATAAACAGTTGAACACTACGATCCACTGGTTTATTCTTTGAGGTTTTTAATTAGACTGTGAACTGTCATTCTGTCAATAACTTGTCATTTCTACAGACATTTTAAGAAGAAATGTTCAAAAATATAAATTGAAGGATATTTTATTCAAAGTTAATAATTGTTTTTTTTTCTTGGCAGATGACTGTACCAGGAGATCAGAGGGACAGGAGATTTTTAAATCGGATGATCTTGAGATCCCACAGGATACAATTGAAGTGAATATGATTACTCCAGATATACCATCATCCATTCACAGCAAAGATCTGTCATCTGATCCTTTGAAACAGGTCCTGTCTTCTGATTCATTACTGACTACTAAGGAAAGTCAAAATAAAAAAATAAGCATTAAAAAACAAACTGCTCATAAAGGAAAGAAGTCATTTTCACTTTCAGAAAATGAAAATAGTTTTACCCTCGAAAAGTCTATTCTTAAACATCAAAAAATTCACACAGTGGACAAGAGATTTTTTTGTTCCAAATGTGGGAGATGTTTTAACCAGAAATCAGATTTTGTGAAGCACCAGAGAACTCACACAGGGAAGAAGCCTTTTTCATGTTCAGAATGTGGGAAATGTTTTAACCAGAAATCAGATTTTGTGAAGCACCAGAGAACCCACACAGGGGAAAAACCTTTTTCATGTTCAGAATGTGGGAAATGTTTTAACCAGAAATCAGCTGTTGTTATACACCTGAGAACCCACACAGGGGAGAAGCCTTTTTCATGTTCAGAATGTGGGAAATGTTTTAGACATAAATCAGTTTTGCTTAATCACCAGAGAGCCCACTCATGGGAGAAGCCTTTTTCTTGTTCAGAATGTGGGAAATGTTTTAGCCATAAATCAGTTTTGGTTAACCACAAGAGAACCCACACAGGGGGGAAGCCTTTTTCATGTTCAGAATGTGGGAAATGTTGTAACCAGAAATCAGATTTGATTAACCACCAGAGAACCCACACAGGGGAGAAGCCTTTTTCCTGTTCAGAATGTGAGAAATGTTTTAACCAGAAATCAGATATTGTTGTACACCTGAGAACCCACACAGGGGAGAAGCCTTTTTCATGTTCAGAATGTGGGAAATGTTTTAGCCATAAATCAGTTTTGGTTAACCACCAGAGAACCCACACAGGGGAGAAGCCTTTTTCATGTTCAGAATGTGAGAAATGTTTTAACCAGAAATCTGATTTTGTTAAGCACCAGAGAACTCACACAGGGGAGAAGCCTTTTTCATGTTCAGAATGTGGAAAATATTTTGATCGTAAAATGATTCTTGATAGCCACAAGAGAACTCACACAGGGGAGAAGCCTTTTTCCTGTTCAGAATGTGGGAAATGTTTTAACCATAAATCAGCTTTGGTTAATCACCAGAGAACTCACACAGGGGAGAAGCCTTTTTCATGTTCAGAATGTGGAAAATGTTTTAATCGTAAAATGATTCTTGATAACCACAAGAGAACTCACACAGGGGAGAAACCTTTTTCATGTTCAGAATGTGGGAAATGTTTTAACCAGAAGTCAGATTTGATTAATCACCAGAGAACTCACACAGGGGAGAAGCCTTTTTCATGTTTAGAATGTGGAAAATGTTTTAATTGTAAAATGATTCTTGATAACCACAAGAGAACCCACACAGGGGAGAAGCCCTTTTCATGTTCAAAATGTGGGAAATGTTTTAACCAGAAATCAGCTTTGGTTAAGCACCAGAGAACTCACACAGGGGAGAAGCCTTTTTCATGTTCAGAATGTGGGAAATGTTTTAACCAGAAAGCGCATCTTAATAGCCACCAGAGAACTCACACAGGGGAGAAGCCTTTTTCATGTTGAGAATGTTGGAAATGTTTTAATTGTAAAATGATTCTTAAGAGACACAAGAGAACTCACACAGGGGAGAAGCCTTTTTCCTATTCTTTTTTTTTTTAATCCAAGACATTTTTATTGAGATTTTTTCATTAGTTTTTTTTTTACAAAACAATAAACCAGTACATACAATAATAAAATAACATACCATAGGATGACATACATGCATCTCTCCTATATATCCTTTCAGCTTGTCCATTACCGTCTGATAACTTGCAATTACTATATCTTACAATTAACATTCCACATTCTTGAAATCTCTTATATAACCATAATATTGTAATAAACATTATAATCCTACACACATATAGGTGTGCTATATTACCCATACCACATGTTAAGGAATTCCAATACACATTACAATGAAACATTAGACCTCGCCAATACCCCCCTCCCCCATAAGTCATTGTCTCTCTAACAATATCCCCCTTGATGGCATTCCAGGTGTTTCCAACCATAAGCCCTATATTTTCTCTAATTTATTCATTGAGTTTTGTTTTTTATATACCCCTTTTCTAATCTGATAATATTATTTATCCTATTTTTGAGTTCACTAATTTCTGGAGGTAAGGGGTTAATCCATTTGGATGCAATATGTTTCCTAGCTTGAAATAAAATACATGAAATCGCTATTGAAATTGGGTTAAATTCCATATCATCCTCTAATATACCTAATAGGCATTTTTTGGGTCTGGTTGAATATCTATTTTATATACCCTCTTTATAATAGACAGAACTCCTTTCCAGTATTTACCTAACTCCCGGCATTCCCATAGCGTATGTAATAGGCCCGCAGCATCCATGTTACATCTTGGACGTTCAGCAGCAGTCCGGTATCCTATGTTACATAGGAATCTAGGCGTCTTATATTTCCTGTGTATTAATATGATCTGGGGAAATCTCTGAGCCTCATGTAAAGATAATTGGGGTACCAGTTCTAATACCGCTCCCCATTGATCCTCAGAAATTGGACCTATATCTCCATCCATTTTTGTCTAGCTGGAGAAGGAAATATTTTTAAATAATTATCAAGAAGGACTCAGTAAATATCAGAAATACAACCCTTAGTATTTCCCTTCTCTAATACCAACTTAACAAAAGTATTATTTTCTACCCAAAAGGGAGTCCATCTTGATTGTGCATTAAATGAATGCCGAAACAGTAGATATTTATAGAATTGTTATTTTCTCAACCCAAATCCCCCCTTTAATTGATCAAAGCACTTAAGTATCCCTTCAGACGATATGTTTTATATCGTATAAATTCCTTTATCCTCCCAACTCCGGAATCCCTCTAATTTATAGACCTCAGCATATTTATTATTAAACCATATAGGTGTAGATTCATTGCAGTCTCCTACTTCCATTATATCTTTACCCCTATCCCAGACCTTGTAGAGTAGAGCAAGTGTAGGGTATATTGATTTCTTGTGTACGAGGTCATTCAGTTCCACTATATGAATAGGAATATTCCACGGTGTTCCTGAGGTAATTAACCGCTTAATACTATTTGGGTTTGCAGCGCTTTGCCACCCACCCAAATGTTGCAATTGCGCTGCCATATAATACAGTGGGGCAAGAAAGTCTTTAGTCAGCCACCAATTGTGCAAGTTCTCCCACTTAAAAAGATGAGAGAGTCCTGTAATTGACATCATAGGTAGACCTCAGCTATGAGAGACAAAATGAGAAAACAAATCCTGAAAATCACATTGTCTGATTTGGAAAGAATTTTTTTTCAAATTTTGGTGGAAAATAAGTATTTGGTCAATTGCAAAAGTTCATCTCAATACTTTATTATATATCCTTTGTTGGCAATGACAGAGGTCAAACGTTTTCTGTAAGTCTTCACAAGGTTGGCACACACTGTTACTGGTATGTTGGCCCATTCCTCCATGCAGATCTCCTCTAGAGCAGTGATGTTTTGGGGCTGTCGCTGGGCAACACGGACTTTCAACTCCCTCCAAAGGTTTACTATAGGGTTTAGATCTGGAGACTGGCTAGGCCACTCCAGGACCTTGAAATGCTTCTTACGAAGCCACTCCTTTGTTGCCCTGGCAGTGTGCTTGTCATGCTGAAAGACCCAGCCATGTTTCATCTTCAATGCCTTTGCTGATGGAAGGAGGTTTGCACTCAAAATCTCACGATACATGAGCCCATTCATTCTTTCATGTACACGGATTAGTCGTCCTGGTCCCTTGGCAGAGACACAGCCCCAAAGCATGATGTTGCCACCCCCATGCTTCACTGTAGGTATGGTGTTCTTTGGATGCAACTCAGCATTCTTTCTCCTCCAAACACGACAAGTTGTGTTTCTACCAAACAGTTCTACTTTGGTTTCATCTGACCATATGACATTCTCCCAATACTCTTCTGGATCATCCAAATGCTCTTTAGGAAACTTCAGATGGGCCCAGACATGTAATGGCTTAAGCAGAGGGACACGTCTGGCACTGCAGGATCTGAGTCCCTGGTGGCATAGTGTGTTACTGATGGTAGTCTGTGTAACGTTGGTCCCAGCTCTCTGCAGGTCATTCACTAGGTCCCCCTGTGAGGTTCTGGGATTTTTGCTCACCGTTCCTGAGATCATTTTGACCCAATGGGGTGAAATCTTGTGTGGAGCCCCAGATCGAGGGAGATTATCAGTGGTCTTGTATGTCTTCCATTTTCTAATTAATGCTCCCACAGTTGATTTCTTCACACCAAGCTGCTTGCCTATTGCAGATTCAGTCTTCCCAGCTTGGTGCAGGGCTATAATTTTGTTTCTGGTGTCCTTCGACAGCTCTTTGGTCTTCACCATAGTGGAGTTTGGAGTGTGACTGTTTGAGGTTGCGGACAAGTGTTTTTTATACTGATAACAAGTTGAAACAGGTGCCAGTACTACAGGTAATGAGTGGAGGACAGAGGAGCCCCTTAAAGAAGAAGTTACAGGTCTGTGAGAGCCAGAAATTTTGCTTGTTTGTAATTGACCAAATACTTATCTTCCACCAAAATTTGAAAAAACATTCTTTCTAAATCAGACAATGTGATTTTCAGGATTTCTTTTCTCATTTTGTCTCTCATAGTTGAGGTCTACCTATGATGTCAATTAGAGGCCTCTCTCATCTTTTTAAGTGGGAAAACTTGCATGATTGGTGGCTGACTAAATACTTTTTTTCCCCACTGTATATTAGTGCATTAGGAATCGCCAAAACACCAGATTCCTTGTCACTTTGTAGTTATTCAAATTTTATCCTCGCCGATTTCTTTTTCCATATAAGAGAACGAAACTTGCTATGAATTTTTTGAAAATAGGAATTATGGATCCAAATAGGGGCATTATGCAGAATGTATAAGAGTTGGGGCATCAATATCATTTTTAATAAGTTCCCTCTTCCTACAGCCAATAATGGTAATCTCTACCACACATCTATTTTCTTTTTATACTTTTCCAGAAGAAGATATAGAATCAGTACAATGTAATCCGGAGATCTTATTGTTATATTTATACCCGGTATTAGAATTTCTCAACCGTTTGTATTCGTGTATGTTCTAATATGCTGGAATCAGGGATATCATCAAATGGTAGAATAACCGACTTATCCCGATTAATGGACAGTCCTGACCATTCACCAAACTCTCCAATAATGTTCAGAATAGGATCAATAGACTTCTGTATATCACCTACTGTACATATATAACTGTTTGTGTATTATACAATCACTGTATTTTACGTAGTGTGGGCCCCCGCTTCTGCAGTGCTACCATGTAACCAATTGCTGGTGAAATAAAGGTTTTTGACCAAACTCATGTTTGGTGTTTCTGCTTTGGGTTTCTGATTATTCCCAAATGGTCTGCCATTCATATCCTAGCATAGATATGTCACCATCTTATTGGTACTAGACAATTGTCTGATACGTAGATACTTTCCTTTGGTTTGATATATATTATTTGCTTCGTTCAATTTTTATTTTTGTTGTGTTAACCCCTTTACCCCCTAACGTGATTTGCACGTTAATGACCAGGCCAATTTTTACAATTCTGACCACTGTCACTTTATGATGTAATAACTTTGGAACGCTTCAAAGGATCTCACTGATTCGGAGATTATTTTTTGTGACATATTGTACTTCATGATAGAGTTAAAATTTCTTCGATGTGACTTGTGTTACTTTGTGAAAAAATCAGAAATTTGGCGAAATTTGAATTTTCATACCCTTAAATCAGAGATTTATGTCACCCAAAATAGTTAATAAATAACATTTCCCACATGTCTACTTTACATCAGCAAAATTTTTGAACCAAAATTTAAGGGTTAAAATTTGACCAGCGATTTCTCATTTTTCCAACATAATTTAAAAAACCCTTTTTTTAGGGACCACATCACATTTGAAGTGACTTTGAGGAGCCATTATGACAGAAAATACCCAGAAGTGACACCTTTCAGGTGCTTCACAGGAAGTTTTGGAATGTGGAAGAAAACCATGAACATTTAACTTTTTTTCACAAAAAATGTTACTTTAGAAACAATTTTTTTTTATTTTTGAAAAGGTAACAGGAAAAAATGGACCATAAAATTTGTAGTGCAATTTCTCCTGAGCACACCAATACCCCATATGTGGGGAAAAACCTCTGTTTGGGCATATGGCCGGGCTCGGAAGGGAAGGAGCGCCATTTGACTTTTTGAATGTAAAATTTGTTTGAATAATTAGTGGATGCCATGTCACGTTCTGGGAGCCCCTGCTGTGCCTAAACAGTGAAACTCCCCATAAGTGACACCATTTTACAAACTAGACCCCTTAGGGAACTTATCTGGATGTGTGATGAGCACCTTGAACCCCCAGGTGCTTCGCAGAAGTTTATAACATTGAGCCATAAAAATAAAATTTTCACATTTTTCCCACAAAAATGTTTTTCAGCCCCCAATTTGACATTTTCGTAAAGGTAACAGGATAAAATGCACAATACCATTTGTTGTGCAATTTCTCCTGAGTAAGGCGATACTCCATATGTGGGGCAAAACCACGGATTGAGCGCATGGCAGGGTTCGGAAGGGAAAGAGCACCATTTGACTTTCTGAATGTAAAATTTGCTTGTATAATTAGCTGATGCAATGTCGTGTTTGGGAAGTCACTAATGTGCCTAAACAGTGGAAACTGCCAAATTTTGGAAACTAGACCCCTGAAGGATCTTATCTAGATGTGTGGTAATCACCCTGAACCCCTTGGTGCTTCACAGACGAGCCGTGAAAATAAACAAAACTTTTTCCACAAAAATGATCTTTTAGCCCCAAATTTTTTATTTTCACAAGGGTAA
This sequence comes from Phyllobates terribilis, assembly GCF_046119375.1. Classification (NCBI taxonomy): domain Eukaryota; kingdom Metazoa; phylum Chordata; class Amphibia; order Anura; family Dendrobatidae; genus Phyllobates; species Phyllobates terribilis. The sequence goes on from NW_027362820.1 coordinate 7,837,106, forward strand.
GAGGAGAAAATGGACAGCAAAAACTGTTATGCAATTTCTTCTGAGTACGCCGATACCCCAAATGTGGGGAAAAAACACTGTTTGGATGCACGGCAGGTTCAGAAAGGGAGGAGCACTGTGTGGCTTTATGAACGCAAAATTGGCTGGAATCGAGAGCGGACGCCATGTCGCGTTTGGAGAGCTCCATTTTGGAAACTAGACCCCTCAAGGATTTTATCAAGGGGTATAGTGAACATTTTGAACCCAGACGTACGACACAGAATTTTGATAACATTAGGTCATCATATTGAATAAGTTGTCATTAGTTTTGAGCGCAAGTGCTTGCTACTAGAGTTTGCATCGGGTACTCGGGTATGCACCAAGTATCGTGGGTGCTCGAGTGACATGACATGAGTCCTCGCCCCGCATGTTTCATGGTTGTTAAACACCCAAAAAAAACATGCGGAGCTTGCTCGTGTATGGTAGGCAATCCCCATGTGTTTTTTTATTTGCTGTATAACAGCCGTGAAACATGCAGGGCGGAGACTTGAGTATGTAACCCGAGTACCCACGATACTCGGAGCATACCCAAGCACCCGATGCAAACTCAAGTAGCAAGCACTTGCGCTCAACACTAGTCGCCATATCCTCCTCACTTTTTTTTTTCCTTTGGAAAAAATCCCAACCCTAGCACAACCCTAACCTTAAAACAACCCTAATCCTAACCGTAATCCTAACCCCAATCCTAACACAACCCTAACCCTACCCCGAGGGATCCATTCACTATAAAGAGGCAGCAGAGTTACTCTGGACTCTATCTGGCCTCTGTTTAGCCGTGTCCTTTTTTTCAGAGCTTCACAAAACTGTGGCTAACGGCACTTTTATGCAAATCTAATTAAAAGACAGACACCGTGGGATCACAGGCCAGACTGCGTCCACAGTGCCTCCATCTGACTCATTACAGGGAGTCTTCCGCCGGGGGTTCCGTCTGATTTTGATAGCTAGAATTTTTCCATATTTCGACCGACAAAGTCATATAAAGGTTTGTTTTTTGCAGGACAACTTGACGTTTTTATTGGTGCCATTTTCGGGCACATGACATTGTTTGATCGCTTTCTATTTCAATTTTTGGGAGGCAGAATAAACAAAAACCAACAGTTCAGGAATAGCTTTTTTTATGCTGTTCCGCATGTAGGGTGACACCACTGAATTTAAATTCTTGGTGATATTGGACGTTTTTTGATACAGTGGTGGTCAAAAGTATTGGCACCCCTGCAATTCTGTTAGATAATACTCAGTTTCATCCTGAAAATGATTGCAATCACAAATTCTTTGGTTTTATTCTCTTCATTTAATTTGTCTTCAATGAAAAAACACAAAAAGAATTGTCCTAAAGCCAAATTGGATATAATTCCACACCAAACCTAAAAAAGGGGGTGGAAAAAAGTATTGGCACTGTTTGAAAAATAATGTGATGCTTCTCTAATTTGTGTAATTAACAGCACCTGTAACTTACCTGTGGCACCTAACAGATGTTGGCAATAACTAAATCACACTTGCAGCCAGTTAACATGGATTAAAGTTGACTCAACCTCTGTCCTGTGTCCTTGTGTGTACCACATTGAGCATGGAGAAAAGAAAGAAGACCAAAAAACTGTCTGAGAACTTGAGAAACCAAATTGTGAGGAATCATGAGCAATCTCAAGGCTACAAGTCCATCTCCAAAGACCTGAATGTTCCTGTGTCTTCCGTGCGCAGTGTCATCAAGAAGTTTAAAGCCCATGGCACTGTGGCTAACCTCCCTAGATGTGGACGGAAAAGAAAAATTGACGAGAGATTTCAACGCAAGATTGTGCGGATGGTGGATAAAGAACCTCGACTAACATCCAAACAAGTTCAAGCTGCCCTGCAGTCCAAGGGTACAACAGTGTCAACCCGTACTATCCGTCGGCGTCCGAATGAAAAGGGACTGTATGGTAGGATACCCAGGAAGACCCCACTTCTTACCCCGAGGCATAAAAAAGCCAGGCTGGAGTTTGCCAAAACTTACCTGAGAAAGCCTAAAACGTTTTGGAAGAATGTTCTCTGGTCAGATGAGACAAAAGTCGAGCTTTTTGGGAAAAAGCATCAACATAGAGTGTACAGGAAAAAAAAAGAGGCATTCAAAGAAAAGAACACGATCCCTACAGTCAAACATGGCGGAGGTTCCCTGATGTTTTGGGGTTGCTTTGCTGCCTCTGGCACTGGACTGCTTGACCGTGTGCATGGCATTATGAAGTCTGAAGACTACCAACAAATTTTGCAGCATAATGTAGGGCCCAGTGTGAGAAAGCTGGGTCTCCCTCAGAGGTCATGGGTCTTCCAGCAGGACAATGACCCAAAACACACTTCCAAAAGCACTATAAAATGGTTTGAGAGAAAGCTCGGGAGACTTCTAAGGTGGCCAGCAATGAGTCCAGACCTGAATCCCATAGAACACCTGTGGAGAGATCTCAAAATGGCAGTTTGGAGAAGGCACCCTTCAAATATCAGGGACCTGGAGCAGTTTGCCAAAGAAGAATGGTCTACAATTCCAGCAGAGCATTGTAAGAAACTCATTGATGGTTACCGGAAGCGGTATTTTGGCTAAAGGTTGTGCAACCAAGTATTAGGCTGAGGGTGCCAATACTTTTGTCTGGCCCATTTTTGGAGTTTTGTGTGAAATGATCAATGATTTGATTTTTGCTTCATTCTCCTTTGTGTTTTTTCCTTGCAAGCAAATTAAATGAAGATAATAATACCATAGAATTTGTGATTGCAATCATTTTCAGGAAGAAACGGAGTATTATCTGACAGAATTGCAGGGGTGGCAATACTTTTGGCCTCCACTGTATGTGGTGGCGGCTCTGCAGGTGGAGGTATGTGGAGATTCCCCATTACTCTCTATCAGGATGTTCCTCTTCCTTCTATATCACCTCCATACTCCACAGCGCTGTACACACATTATTATCACCGTTGAGCTTGAGGAAGTGAGAGTAGAAGGAGGAGGATATGGCTGATGGACACTCCGGGACCCTGGGCAGCAGAGAGGTGACGTCTGAGCCAGAGAGGTAGATCTGGGTGTCATCAGCGTACAGATGGTGCTGGAAGCCATGGGGATTTGAGCTGTCCCAGGCCAAGGGTATAGATGGAGAAGAGTAGGGGTCCTAGGACAGAGCCTTGGGGGATGCCATCAGAGAGGTGGTGGGATGAGGAGGTAGTGTGGGAGTGGAGACGCTGAATGTGCGGCTGGAAAGGTATGAGGAGATCCAGGATGGGGCGAGGTCTTTGACGCCAAAGGAAGAGAGGATCTGTAGTAGGAGGCAGTGGTCAACTGTGTCGAAGGCAGAGGACAAGTCTAGAAGGAGGAGTATAGAGAACTCCGTTAGCTTTAGCTGTAAGTAGGTCATTAGTAATTTTGGTCAGGGCAGTTTCAGTGGAATGGTGGGGGCGGAAGCCAGATTGTAGGCTGTAGAAGAGCAAGTTAGATGAGAGATGGGGAGAAAGTTTAGCGTGAACATGTTGTTGAAGGAGTTTGGAAGCGAATGGGAGCAACGATATGGGGTGATAGCCTGACATAGCAGTCAGGTTGAGGGATGGCTTTTTGAGGACAGGCGTGATTGTGGCATGTTTGAAAGCAGAAGGGAAGGTACCAGAGGTTAGAGATAGGTTGAAGAGGTGGGTTAGGGCCGGGATAAGTGGGGTAGTGAGGTTGGGGAGGAGGTGGGATGGGATGGGGTCGAGTGCATAAGTGGTGAGGTGTGATTTGGAGAGGAGGTAAGTTCTCCTTCAGTGATGTTGGAGAGGGAGGTAATAGGGGAAGGGAATTGGTCTGGTACACAAAGGGGTTGTGGTGGTGGGAAAATAAAGACTTGCCTTGATTGGTAGATCTGTTTTTTTGAAGTGTGTGGCGAAGTCCTCAGCATGATGTGGCCATCTCTTCATTATTCCTGTCTGAGGTTCATTACAACTTTGAACACCACAATGTGCCCTGGACCAACAGCAGAGAGTAGTATCATAGAAGAGGTTTCCCCTTTCAGTGTTCTGTACACAATCTACGAGCCTGTGTAACAAATACTATAATTAGCATTACTCACCTTTCCCCTGCTCCAGTACCGGCTCTCTGCTGCTGCTCGGGTCTTCTTTATAGGTTGCAGTGGTGATGTCATGTCTTTAGCGTGTGTGACAACCGCAGCCAATCTCTGAGCTCAACGGTTCATACTGAATAAATTGGCATCAGTTCCGAGATCAGTGGTTGATTGCAGCGGTCTAATGCGCTACAGTATGATGTCACCAGGGCTGAAAATTTAGTATCTAACAATTTTTTCGTGTCGCCATTTTCTGAGACCTGTAACTATTATTATTATTTATTATTATAGCGCTATTTTTTCCATGGCGCTTTACATGTGATAGGGATATACATAGCAAAAACATTTACATAATCTTAAAACGAGTCAGTGACTGGTACAGGAGGAGCGAGGACCCTGCCCGCGAGGGCTCACAGTCTACAAGGGATGGGTGAGGATACAGTAGGTGGGGGTAGAGGAGGTCATGCAGTAATGTGGTGGAATGGTGGTTACTGCAGGTTGTAGGCTTGTCGGAAGAGGTAGGTCTTCAGGTTTCTTTTGAAGGCTTCCATGGTAGGCGAGAGTCTGATGTGTTAGGGTACAGAGTTCCAGAGTAGGGGGGATGCACGGGAGAAATCTTGTATGTGATTGTGGGAAGACGAGATAAGAGGGGAGTAGAGAAGGAGATCTTGTGAGGATCGGAGGTTGCGTGCAGGTAAGTACCGGGAGACTAGGTCACAGATGTATGGAGGAGACAGGTTGTGGATGGCTTTGTATGCCATGGTTAGGGTTTTGAACTTTAGTCTCTGAGCAATGGGGAGCCAGTGAAGGGATTGACAGAGGGGGGAGGCTGGGGAATAGTGGGGGGACAGGTGGATTAGTCGAGCAGCAGAGTTTAGGATAGATTGGAGGGGCACAAGAGTGTTGGAAGGGAGGCCACAGAGCACGAGGTTTCAGTAGTCGAGGCTGGAGATGATGAGGGCATGCACTAGTGTTTTTGCAGAGTCTTTGCTGAGGAATGCACGGATCCGGGAGATATTTTTGAGTTGGAGTCGGCAGGAAGTGGAAAGGGCTTGGATATGTGGTTTGAAGGAGAGATCAGAGTCCATGGTTACCCCAAGGCAGCGAGCTTGTGGGACTGGGGAGAGTGAACAGCCATTTACGTTGATGGATAGGTCAGATGGGGGATATGAATGAGAGGGTCGAAAGATGATGAACTCTGTTTTATCCATGTTGAGTTTTAGAAATCTGGCAGAGAAGAAGGATGAAATAGCGGACAGACATTGTGGGATTTTGGTTAGTGGGGAGGAGATATCGGGTCCAGAGAGGTAGATCTGTGTGTCATCAGCATAGAGGTGATACTGAAAGCCGTGAGACTCTATGAGCTGTCCCAGGCCAAAGGTGTAGATGGAGAAGAGCATAGGTCCTAGAACTGAACCTTGGGGGACACTGACAGATAGGGGGCGAGATGAGGAGGTGGTGCGTGAGTGGGAGACGCTGAATGTCCTGTCTGTTAAGTATGAGGAGATTCAAGATAGGGCCCAGTCCGTGATGCCAAGAGATGAGAGAATCTGTAGTAAGAGGGAATGGTCCACTGTGTCAAAGGCAGATGACAGGTCCAGAAGGAGGAGGACGGAGTAGTGTCGCTTGGATTTGGCGTTTAGTAGGTCGTTGGTGACTTTGGTCAGGGCAGTTTCAGTCGAGTGATGCGGTCGGAAGCCAGATTGCAGGCGGTCGAAGAGGGAACAGGAGGAGGGGTGGGAGGACAGTTCAAAGTGGACATGTTGTTCTAATAGTTTTGAGGCAAAGGGGAGAAGTGATATGGGGCGGTAGCTAGTCAGAGAGGATGGGTCAAGGGGGGCTTTTTGAGGATGGGTGTGATTGCGGCATGTTTGAAACATGAGGGGAAGACACCGGTTGTTAGTGACAGGTTGAAGAGGTGGGTTAGGGTTGGGATGAAGACTGTGGTAAGGTTAGGGATGAGATGGGATGGGATTGGGTCAAGTTCGCAGGTGGTGAGGTGTGATTTGGAGAGTAAAGAGGAAACTTGACCTTCTGTAATGGTGGAAAAGTGGTGTTTGGAGGAGGAAGGTTGAGTAGATATGAGGAGGGGTTGTGCGGACTTTAGGCAAAAGCTTTGTCTGATGGTGTCAATCTTCTGCTTGAAGAATGAGGCAAAGTCTTCGGCTGAGATGAGAGAAGAGGGAGGAGGTGCTGGGAACGAAGGAGAAAATTGAAAGTGTTAAATAGCTGTTTAGGGTTGTGAGAAAGGGAGGATATGAGAGATGAGAAGTAGGTTTGTTTTGCTGTAGTGAGTGCGGACTTGAAAATAGTGAGGGATTGTTTGAATGCAATGAAGTGCTCGATGGAGTGAGACCTTTTCCATTTCCGCTCCGCAACCCTGGAGGCCCGTCGCAGTTCTTTAGTAAGTTGGGTGTGCCAGGGTTGCCTGTTGATTGTGCGAGATTTGGTTTGTGTGAGAGGAGCGATCGAGTCGAGAGCTGCAGCTATTGTGGTGTTATATTAAGCGGCAGCAACATCTGCATTGTGTAAGGAATTTATGTCTGTAAGAGGGAGGAGGGATTCAGAGAGTGAGTGTAGGTCAAGGTGTTTGTGGAGTGGGGATTGTGCATCTGGAGAGGAGAGGGTAGAGAATGTGAGGAGGTTATGGTCAGAGAGAGGGAGGGGTGAGTTAGAGAGGTTAGATAGGGAACAGAGGCGGGTGAAGATGAGGTCCAGTGTGTGGCCATCTTTATGAGTACCTGCCGAAGACCATTGAGCAAGGCCGAAGGAGGAAGTGAGGGATAGGAACTTAGAGACAGATGAGTGGGAAGTGTCAATGGGGATGTTGAAGTCACCCATTATGATAGTGGGGATGTCAGTGGAAAGGAAGTGAAGCAGCCAGGTGGTGAAGTGGTCTAAGAAAGTGGTGGCTAGCCCTGGGGGTCGGTAAATGATGGCCAGTTGGAGGTCAGAGGGGGAATAGATGCGCACACAGTGCACCTCAAAAGAGGGGAGTGTAACGGAGGGTGGCAGTGATATTTGGGTGAAAGCGCAGGTATCTGACAGGAGAAAACCTATGCCTCCGCCATTTGCCGTTGGGGCGGGGGGTGTGGGAAAGGTGGAATCCGCCATATGAAAGTGCAGCTGGGGAGGCTGTGTCAGAGGGGGTGAGCCATGTTTCGGTGATGGCGAGGAAGGAAAGTTTGTTAGTAATGAAAAGGTCATGGATGTAGGAAAGTTTGTTGCTGATGGAGCGAGTGTTCCATAGAGCTCCTGTTAGTGCAACTGAGGAAGTGGGGATTAGAACTATTTTCATTCTTCCATCGATGGCCCGGTTTCAATGATTATTTCTTGTTTTCTTCGTTTTTGTTGATACAATTTTGGAGGAAATATGACATTTTAATAGCTTTTTATTACATTTTTATGTGGAATTGTGGTGATCAAAAACATTATTCCTAGTGTTTCAATTTATACCACATGGGAAAAAATATTTCAAAATTTGTATTAGTTCAGGCAGTTACGTGCATGGCAATACCGAATAATTTTTTCATTGTATTACCTTTTGCTATTTACTTTGGGGGGGGATGATATAAACATTTATTGCTTGTGTGTTTTTTAATATTTTGTCTTTTTCATATATATATTTTTCATTACTCTTCTTAGGTGTCCTGCCCATTTTTCCCCAATTATACATAGTGCTATAACCATATATAGTGCCCTATAAAGTAATAGCCCCCCCTCTCATTGCCATATACAGTAATGATCCTCATCTTTGTTACCCCCATAGTTTTAGTGCCCCACAGCGACACCACTAATAGTGTTGTTCTTCTCATTTGCTGTAATCTACAGGATATGGTTGTAATCATTTATTTTTTGTAACACCAGAAATTAACTCCTGAGCGTGCACTGCACGCTGCTAGGTGCCACTATGCCAGTGTTTCTTTTTGTATTACCATAAAAAAACAGTGCACCCCTAATACACACTGAAATAACTGAGAGATTTAAATTTGCTTATAACATATCATAATCACAATGGAGATGAGCTTAAGAATCTTGCCCAACTATTTTCACTTTTTGGCTTTGTCAGGGGTGAGATGTGGAATCCACGTTCTATGGATTGAAGGATGATTCCTGAGCATTGCACCCATAGCTTATAGCAGGAGAGAATAAAAAATAGTTTTCTTGATCACTGAAACATACACTGTGTGAGCAATTATTAGGCAAGTGAATATTTTGACCATATCATCATTTCTATGCAAATTTTACAAATGCAAGTTATATAAAAGTTTGTTATTGGATGAAGTACTGTATTTTTCGGACTATAAGACGCACTTTTTTCCTCCAAAATTTTGCAGGAAAGTGGGGGGTGCGTCTTATAGTCCGATATACATAAATACTGTGGCTGTGGGTGGTGGGGGATGCGGGGGAAGCGACAGTGACAGTGGTGAAGTAGCGGGGCACAGGAGGCAGCAGCCGCCTGCTGCAGCCTACACTGTGCCCGCTACTAAAGAAAATGAATATTCACTGCTCCCCATGCCCACACCCATGCCTGCAGCGCGGCTCCTGGTCCCCCTCATGGCTCATCCCTGTATGTATGGCCTCCCCTCATGCCTCATCCCTGTATACATGGCCCCCCTCATGCCTCAACCCTGTATGCATGGCCCCCTCATCCTTGTATGCATGGCCCCCTTCATCCTTGTATGTATGGCCCCCTCTGTGGGGAGTTATCACAGAAGCTTCAAAAGTCTACAGCGTTGCAAAAGAAATAAACAGAATAACATTAACTGCAAAAGATTTCAGAAGACTCAAACATGAAGCGACCAGGAAGATATTATCCTCCAGTGCTGTCGTATTCCAGAATTGCAGCCTCCTTGGAGGCCCAGAAGAACTAGGTGTTCAGTGCTCAGATACAAGGCCGAGGCTGAATATCAACCACCTCTGAACAAGACACAAGTGCAAACATCAAGACTTAACCAAAAGATATCCGAAGACAGATTTTTTTTAAAGGTTTCATGGACTGATGAGAGTGACTCTTGACAGACCAGATGGATGGGCTCATGGCTAGATCATTAATGGGCACAGACCTAGACTTCAACTCAGACGTCAGCGAGATGGAGTTGGGCAATACTATGGGCTGGTATTACTACATATGAGCTAGTTGGACCTTTTTGAGTTGAATATGGACTCAAAAATCAAATCCCAAACCTACTGCCAGTTTTTAGTTGACACTTTCTTCAAACAGAGGTACAGAAAAAATCTACATCTTTAAAAAAAACAAAACAGGATTGTTCTGCGGGAGAATGCTCAATCGCAGCATCGAAGTCTTCACTGCTCAGTACCCAGAAAGGCCTTAAAGATGAAAGACTAATGACATGACTTTTTCCTCACTGGACCTAAACCTTCCTGAGAACTTTCGAGCTTTTCTTAAACTCGAGATTTATGGTGATGGAGAACTGTCCCCTCTGTGATCAGGGACTGTGCCTGGTGCTGCCCACAAAGATGATCGTCAGAAGATTAAGAAACTAATGGACTCCATGGATGGATGGCTTATCACTGGTATTGAGAAGAATGTGGGCTATATTGGTCACTGATAAATTTTTAGTAAATGTCAGAAATGTATTTCATAGAATCATAGAATGGTAGAGTTGGAGGGGACCTCCTGGGTCATCTGGTCCAACCCCCTGCTCAAAGCAGGATTCACTAAATCATCTCAGACAGATATCTGTCCAGCCTCTGTTTGAAGACGTCCATTGAAGGGGAACTCACCACCTCTCGTGGCAGCCTGTTCCACTCATTGATCACCCTAACTGTCAAAAAGTTTTTTCTAATATTTAATCTGTGTCTCCTCCCATTCAGTTTCATCCCATTGCTTCTAGTCTTTCCTTGTGCAAATGAGAATAAAGATGATCCTTCTACAATGTGACAGCCCTTGAGATATTTGTAGACAGCTATTAAGTCTCCTCTCAGTCTTCTTTTTTGTAAGCTAAACATTCCCAAATCCTGTAACCGTTCCTCATAGGACATGGTTTGCAGACACGTCACCATTCTGGTCGCTCTTCTCTGAACTTGCTCCAGTTTGTCTATGTCTTTTTTAAAATGTGGTGCCCAAAGCTGTACACAGTATTCCAGATGAGGTCTGACCAAAGAGGAGTAAAGACCGATAATGACTTCACGTGATCTAGACTGTATGCTTCTGTTAATACATCCCAGAATTGTATTTGCCTTTTTTGCTGCTGCATCACACTGTTGGCTCATATTCAGTCTATGATCTATTAGTATACCTAAGTCTTTTTCACATGTACTGTTGCTTAGCTCTATTCCTCCCATTTTGTATATGCTTTTTTCATTTTTATTGCCCAGATGTAGTACTTTGCATTTTTCCCTGTTAAAAACCATTGTTAGTTACTGCCCACTGCTCCAGTTTATTTAGGTCTTTTTGAATCCTCTCTCTCTCTCTTCTCTAGTATTAGCTATCCCTCCTAGCTTTGTATCATCAGCATATTTAATCACTTTACCCTCAATTCCTTCATCTAAATCATTGATAAAGATGTTGAACAATACAGGTCCCAGGACAGAGCCCTGTGGTACCCCACTTGAGACATTCATCCAACTGGATGTGAAGCCATTTATGACCACTCTTTGAGTCCGATCACTAAGCCAGTTATGAATCCACCTAACAGTTGCCTTGTCCATTCCATACTTGGTAATTTTTTCAATAAGGATGGTGTGATATACTTTGTCAAATGCTTTGCTGAAGTCAAGACATACTATATCTACAGCATTTTCCTCATCCACCCAGTCAGTGATTCTGTCATAGAAGGAAATTAAGTTAGTCTGACATGACTTGTTAGTTACAAACCCATGCTGACTCTGGTTAATCACGTCATTCTTATCCAGGTACTTACAGTACATACATATTGTTTAATAATTTGTTCAAAGATCTTTCCTGGTATAGAAGTCAGACTCACCGGCCTATAGTTCCCTGGGTCCACCTTCTTCCCCTTTTTGAAGATAGGAACAACATTTGCTCTTCTCCAGTCTTCTGGGACTTCTTCTGTTCTCCAAGAATTTTCAAAGATTATGGAGAGTGGTTCTAAAATTTCTTCTACGATCTCCTTCAGTATTCTGGGGTGTAATTCATCTGGACTGGACCTGGAGACTTGAACTCATTTATGTTAGCTAAATATTCCCTCACAATCTTTATGTTCACAGATGACCTGGATTCTTCTATTCCTTTAATAGGACAGTGAAGATCAGTTGATGTTACATTTTCTTTCTGAGAAAAAACTTATACAAAATAGGAATTAAAAAGTTTGGCCTTCTCAACATCCTTTCTTACCATTTCACCATTTTCATCCTGTAAAAATCCTATAGCATCTTTGACTTTTCTTTTACTTTTGACATACCCCCAAAATCCTTTTTTATTGCTTTTGACATCTCTTGCAAGCCTTAATTCATTGTCAGCTTTAGCTAACCTGATACATGCCCTACAGGTTCTGCAGACTGCATTATAATCTTCTTTAGATATGCCTCCCTCTTTCCATTTGATAAACATTTCTTCCTTTCTTTTTAGCATGTGTTTAAGTTCTGTGTTCATCCATCCTGGTTTCCTTAAATGCTTCCCATTCTTCCTACTTTTCAGGATTGTTAACGATTGTGCTTTGAGACTCTCATTTTTAAAAATTTCCCATCCTTCCTGGACATTTTTGTCCTTAAGGACATCCAGCCATTGGATCCCTCCTATTCTCTTTCTGAGTCGCTTAAAATCTGCCTTTCTGAAATCTAACCTTGAAGTTTGAGTCTTCACATGTCTTCTTCCTCTAGTTATCCAAAATTCTAGAATAGCATGATCGCTGCTTCCTGGAGTCCCAGCCACTTTTACCTCCTCAACCATTTCCTCCCTGTTTATAAGGATTAGATCCAAAGTAGCAGATCTCCTTGTTTTCTCCCCTACCTTTTGGAAGATAAAGTTGTCAGCAAGAGAGGATAAGAATTAGCTTGACCTGTTAGTTTTACTTGAGAGAGATTCCCAACAAATGTCTGGATAGTTGAAATCTCCCATGACCAGTACGTCATATTTTTTGGAGAACTTAGTCATTTGATACATAAAGAGTTCATCCATAACGGCCAGAATTGGATTGTGTCCCTCCAGCTAAACTGAATCGTCTCCGCGATCGGTCTAGTAAGTTTTTTCTGTTAATCCCTTTTATTTTGTGTAATTGTATATGTTGTATCGTCTTGTCCCCCTTTGTAGAATGTTTGTATATTTTTTCATAAACACTGCCTCCCTTTTGGATTAAATATAAAATGTAATAGTCCTGTTTCTTTTGCTCTGTAATAGTTCTTCCCCCGAAGCCATATACACTACCAGAAAGCAGGTGTCCAATCAGACCTGTATTGAATATTTAAAACTGATTGGTGGTGGCAGCGAATAATCTTAATTGGATTATCGTGAAGCTGGCAGTGACCATACGGGGGCATATACACATATTCCATGCACTGGAATTCGTAGGTGTGTACACCATACGCTCACTGCTCGCTTGCCGATAGTTACGTAATGAGTAATCAGGATCGTGCGTGTGCATAATCCCTGACAAATTGGGGGCAGCGGTGGGATATTGTATGATCTTGCCGGTGTCGTCCCTGACAACTTCATGGCAGTGGTGGGATATTACAGAACATCAGTGGCTGGATTGAGCAATCATTCCTGTCACTGAACACTTGCACGGTTCTTGCGAGAATTCTGTGCATAGTTTTAAGGAATCAGACTCAGTGTTTTAATATATTTTATCTGGGACATTACTGTACATGCAGCAGTTGCAACCCCCCCCCCCTTCTCTTGTTTTTCTGTCCTATCTTTTGTTTGGCAATGATGGTTATGCGTGGAGAGCCCTGATATCACCAGCAGTCAAAGGACACTATCACTGCCCTCTGCGAGCTGGGACAGATTGACCTCACGGGCAAAACCAAGGCCCAAATGATTGCTGAACTGTTGCAAGGTGCCACAGAGCCAGTCCGACAGCAGAACCCTGTTGATGGGGCGGCCAACCAAGGCCTAGACGGGGCTGTTGCATGGGTCCCACCTGTGATTGACAGTCATACCCGAAGCCAGGGTAGTGTGCACCCCCACCTGCAGATGGCCTGGGAGCAGCTCGCGGCAGACGATTGTGATGGATGACTGCAGTTGATCATGAAATTCTGAGAGGCTGAGAGAGCTGAGTGACAGGCCCAAGCTGACCGAGAGGCTGCTGAGTGACAGGCCCAAGCTCACCGAGAGGCTGCTGAGCGACAGGCCCAAGCTGACGGAGAGGCTGCTAAGCGACACGCCCAAGACGAGCGTCTGTCCTCACTGAAGCTAGCCTGGATTCAGAAGGAGCCATCCCCCATACATAGCCATGAGTGCAACAGTGCCAACAGCTTTAAACCCCATCTCGAGCATATTCCTGTAATGGAAAAGAAGAGGGTCTTGGACATATTTCTGCTGAGATTTGAAAAAGCCTGCAGACAGTACCAGCTGCTCGAGGACCAGTGGACCAGATATAACTCCAGGACTCAGAGGAAAAGCTCTGGAAGTGTTTGCTTCTCTCCCTCGAGCCCACGATGGAGACTATGAGGCCATCAAGCAGGCCCTGATTAAAAAGTACCAGCTGACTCCGGAGGCATACCGGAAAAAGTTCAGAGCCATATAGCGTGGACCACATGACAGCTACAGTGATGTGGGTCCAAGGACTGTCAGTCATCACTTTTGAGGACCTGAAAGATCTGATGGTGAAGGACCAGTTTCTTCATCTTTGCCCTGTGGAAGTGCGACAGTTTGTGCTGGACCAGGAGCCAAAGGAAGCCGCCAAAGCAGCCCAGATCGCATACACTAGAACATTCGTCTCTGCCTCAAGCTTCTGTGTTCTCTATGAGAGAGCTGCTCTAGCATTCGCTTATCTCCCTGTGAACAAAAGAATCAGCCCTCAGAAATCCAAAGTTTCGGATCCTTTTCTCTCATCTTATTCATAAGAATAGGAAAGCGCCCATACACATTAGACTGTTGGCAGATCCCATCGATTCGCCTAACTGTAGTCCAATGTGGATGGTGGCCTTTAGCGATAGGCCGCTTCTCATGGGCTAGGGCTTGTAACCCCAGGATATAACATGCCAGCTAGCCCCTGAATCTAAGCCACAATGGATGGTTATGGCTCTATGGAAGTGGGAGGGGGAGGGGGGGGGATGTGCAAGCTGCCGAATGGGGAATAATTGAAAATATAAAAATATATGTAAAAAACAATAAACATTTTAAATCCTTCCCCTTTTATTTTATTTTAACCACTGAATAATAATAAATTCTTCTTAAATTTGGTATCACACCAACCGGGAGAATCGGCGCATGTGACGACACAGCTTTTCTTCTTAATTATGCTAGACATACTTTCTGATGGTCAAGAGCAATATACCTCTATTTTTATGTTGACTTTTTAACTTGTGTTCTTCTTTGGTTGATTAACACAGACTATTGTTTGAATAATCCTGAATGTTAACAATTGAGTTAAGATGTACTACAACTTATTGTCTGCAAATCTTAAAAAGATAGGGTCATGGAGCAATACTGTTTGATAACATGCTGATTACGTATTATACTGGTCCAGGGATTTGTTGATTTGCTGAAGAATGGAGGACAAACTATGCAAGTAGATTAAATGCTCAAACAAACAATCTCTTTCCACCTTCAACCCTGACCCTTGACCTGTGAATGATGGCTGTAAGGACAATTGTGATCTATAAAAAGGGGGTCTCTGCCTCTATTCGGTGTCATTCTACAGCATGTCAGCTTAGGGGACTACAGCCCCAGCTGGAGGAATACAGATCGGCTCCATTGACCATTGCTGAACCCTCAGAGATGTCTTGAGCCCTAGTCCATGTGGTCTTTCTAAAGACAGCCGGGCCAGCAGACAAGAGCACCCACTGATCCCCGTGTCTTCACACCGCTCATTCACACTGGACATTTAACCCCTTTACAACCGATGACACACTAATACGCGTCTGTGTCCTGGGCTTTAAGAGCCTGGGACATATTAGTACGTCATGGCGATCGCGCCCGCACACAGGATGTGCGGGCGCGATCGCCGCCGGGTGTCAGCTGATTGTCACAGCTGACACCCGGTGCTATGTGCAGGGAGCAGTCCCGCACCGGTCCCGGCACATTAACCCCCGCAATGCTGCGATCGAAGTCGATCGCAGCATTGCGGTGGCTAAGGGGAGGTGATCTGTATACTCACCTCCTCTTCCGGCCTCCAGCGCTGTCTGCCGCGGCTTCCAGGGTGTTGCCATGACGACCCAATGTCGTCATGACAACATCAGGGTCACCAGACAGCAGGAAGATTTTTTGGACATGCGCAGTGCATTTTCAAATTATCTTGTCCCTGTCCAGCGCTGACAGACTGCACAGCACAGGGATGGTGCTCCATTCCTGTGCCATGCAGGCGATCAGAGAAAAAAAAGTGAAAGTCCCATAGTGGAACAAAGTAAAAAAGTAAAAAAAACTGTCAGAAAGTGGAAAAAAAAAAAATTGTAAAAATATAAAAAAAATAATACAAAAAATAATCCACCAAAAATAAAAATATAATGTACCCATCAAAAAATATTATTATGAAAAAAAAAAAAAGCAATAAAAGTACACATATTTGGTATCGCCGCGTCCGGAACGACCTGACCTATAAAAATGTCCCACTAGTTAACCCCTTCAGTGAACACGGTAAAAAATAAAAAACGAAGCAAAAAACAATGCTTTATCACCATACCGCCAAACAAAAAATGGAATAACACGCGATCAAAAAGACGAATATAAATAAAAATGGTACCGCTGAAAACGTCATCTCGTCCCGCAAAAAACAAGCCACCATACAGCTCTATCAGCCGAAAAATAAAAAAGTTATAGCTCTCAGAATAAAGCGATGCTAAAAAATAATTTTTTCTATAAAATAGCTTTTGTTATGTAAAAGTTGAAAACATAGAAAAACTATATAAATGTGGTACTGCTGTAAACGTACTGACCCAAAGAATAAAGCTACCTTATCAATTTTACCACACGTGGAACAGAATAAAAAAATAAAAAATAAAAGATTCCTGAATTGTTGGTTTTTGTTTATTCTGCCTCCCAAAAATCGGAATAAAAAGCGATCAAAAAATGTCACGTGCCTGAAAATGGCATCAATAAAAACTTCAACTCATCCCGCAAAAAACAAGCCATCACATGACTCTGTCGGCCAAAATATGGAAAAATTATAGCTCTCAAAATATGGCGATGCAAAAACTAGATTTTACAAAAAATGTGTCTTTTAGTGTGTGACAGCTGTCAATCATAAAAACCCCATATGATTCTAGTATCGCAGTAATCGCACCGACCCGAAGAATAAAGTCGTCTAATCACTTATACCGCACGAGGAACGGCGTAAAAAATAAACTCTCGGGTTAGGGCTGGGGTTGGGGTTGTGATTTTTTTCAAAAGTAAGAAAAAAAGATGACGATATTGCGACTAGTGTTGAGCGCAAGTGCTCGCTACTTGAGTTTGCATCGGGTGCTCTGGTATGCATTGAGTATCGTGGGTATTTGAGTGACATGCTCAAATCTCCGCCCCCATATGCTTCGTGGCCAAAAAAAACTTTGCGGGGATTGCCTGCCATGCACGAGCGATCATCGCATGTTTTTTTGGGGGGTGTCTAATAACCGTGAAACATGCGGGGCAGGGACTCGAGCATGTCACTTGAGCACCCGTGATACATGGTGCATACCTGAGTACCCGATGCAAACTCAAGTAGTGAGCACTTGCGCTCAAGACTAATGACAACTTATTCAATATGATGACCTAATGTTATCAAATTCTGTGTTGTACCTGTGGGTTCAAAATGTTCACTATAACCCTTGATAAAATCCTTGAGGGGTCTAGTTTCCAAAATGGGGTCACTCGTGGGGGGTTTCCACTGTTTAGGCACATCAGGGGCTCTCCAAACGCGACATGGTGTCCGCTAACAAATTGAATGGAAAATCGGCTCAAATTGTTAGCGGACATCATGTTGCGTTTGGAGAGCCCCTGTGTGCCTAAACATTGGAGCTCCCCCACAAGTGACCCCATTTTGAAAACTAGACCACGCAAGGCACCTATCTAGATGCATAGTGAGCACTTGGAACCCCCAGGTACTTCACAAATTGATTCGTAAAAATGAAAAAGTGGGAAAAAAAATACTTTTTCATTTTTATGGATTAATTTGTGAAGCACCTGGGTGTTCAAAATGCTCACCACCCATCTAGATAAGTTCCCTAAGGGGTCTAGTTTCCAAAATGGAGTCACTTGTGGGGGGTTTCCACTGTTTAGGCACATCAGGGGATCTCTAAACGCAACATGGCGTCCGCTAATTATTCAAGCAAATTTTACAATCAAAAAGTCAAATGCGCTCCTTCCTTTCCGAGCCCTGCCGTGCGCCCCAACAATGTTTTTTCCCCACATATGGGGTATCTGCGTGCCCAGGGGAAATTGCACAACAAATTTTGGGGTCCATTTTTTCCTGTTACCCCTGCGAAAATAAAAAAAATTGGGTCTAAAGTAACATTTTTGTGAAAAAAGTTAAATGTTCATTTTTTTCTTCCACATTCCAAAAATTCCTGTGAAGCACCTGAAGGGTTAATAAAGTTCTTGAATGTGGTTTTGAGCACCTTGAGGGGTGCAGTTTTTAGAATGATGTCACTTTTGGGTATTTTCTGTCATAAAGACCCCTCAAAGTGACTTCAAATGTGATGTGGTCCCTAAAAAAATGGTTTTGTAAATTTTGTTGGAAAAATGAGAAATCGCTGGTCAACTTTTAACCCTTATAGCTCCCTAACAAAAAAAAATTTTGGTTCCAAAATTGTGCTGATGTAAAGTAAACATGTGGGAAATGTTATTTATTAACTATTTTGTGTGACACATCTCTCGGATTTAAGGGCATGAAAATTCAAAGTTTGAAAATTGCAAAATTTTCAAAATTTTAGCCAAATTTCCGATTTTTTCACAAATAAACGCAAGTGATATCGAAGAAATTTTACCACAATCATGAAGTACAATATGTCCCGAAAAAACAATCTCAGAATCAGGGGGATCCGTTGAAGCGTTCGAGAGTAATTACCTCATAAAGTGACAGTGGTCAGAATTGTAAAAATTGGCCTGGTCATTAACGTGCAAACCACCCTCGGGGGTTAAGGTGTTAAAGAAATTGCAGAATTTTTTTTTTCTTTTGTCAGTACATTTTAAAATGAATTTAGTTCTAAAGCACAAAAACTTTAAATCGCCTGATGCCAAGGGGTTAAATATTCATAAAAATGGACGAAAACCATCATTACACAGATGGAGAAAGTGTATTTATGTCAAATGGTGAATGTGAACAGGTGTGAAGAAAGACTAAGGCGAGAGTGAGGCCCGATGGGGACGATGATAATAATGTGTGTACAGCACTGCGGAGTATGGAGGCGACATAGAAGGAAGAAATAATAGAGACTAACAGGGGATCTCCACATACCTCCACCTGCAGAGCCGCCACCACATATATGGCTGCTCTGTGCGCACAGGAGCTGTGATGAGGTCACAGGAGGGGAGGAGTCAGGGGTCACATGATCAGGGGCCTCAGTGGATGCAGGACTCTGCTGTGCTGGTTGTCATGGTGCTGGATGAGCTGAAGTTTATGTGTGGGGTCAGGAGGGGTTTACAGTGTGGATGTAGCAGAGCCGCGCGTGTACGGGGCGTACGGAGCGGAGCCGCGCGGGTACGGGGCGTACGGAGCTGAGCCGCGCGGGTACAAGGCGTACGGAGCTGAGCCGCGCGGGTACGAGGCGTACGGAGTGGAGCCGCGCGGGTACGAGGCGTACGGAGCGGAGCCGCGCGGGTACGAGGCGTACGGAGCGGAGGCGTACGGAGCGGAGCCGCGCGGGTACGAGGCGTACGGAGCGGAGCCGCGCGGGTACGAGGCGTACGGAGCAGAGCCGCGCGGGTACGAGGCGTACGGAGCAGAGCCGAGCGTGCAAGAGGAGCTCTGGAGCGGAGCTGTGTGTGTATACCTGGATGGGGGACCATATATACCAACATGGGAATCATATATGTCTGGATGGGGACATATATATATCAGGATGGGGGATATTAGTATAGAATTGGGGTACATTAACCCTATAACAGTGTCAGCAGCAGACCTCCCCCATACCAGGGTATCATATGGTATATCTCAGAGGCACACAGACAATTAATGGATGACTCCACATATGTTCTTTTGCCGGATGATCCTACTAATAAATATAAAATTCAACTCCGTATGTTTTTCAGAAAAAGGTTGAAAAATACTGGTACTATGTACTCAAAGTGCACAAATCCTTAACCTCACCTCCTGGCAGTCCGATAATCTCAGGGATTGGTTCTGAAATGGAACCACTTTCAAAATATCTCGACTGGCTGCTGAGACCATTGTTAACAAATACTCCACCATATCTAAAAGACTCTGGTGAATTCCTGAAGACTTTATATGACACTGAATGACAGGAGAATTTTATTTTAACATTGATAGAATTCCCCCAAAAAACGGCAATTGAATGTACATTAAAACCCCTCTCTAACATTGTCAGCAATGGTACGTCCCTGTGTCCTGAGCCTATTGGACTACTGCTATTACGCACCATGTGATCACGCACGCACACAAGCTGTGCAGGGCGATCGCTGCCGGTGCTGTGTGCCAGGAGCGGTGCCACCCCGCTCCTGGCACATTAACCCCCGAAATGCTGCGATTGAAGTCGATCACGGCATTCCGGGAGCAAGGGGAGGTAAGCACGCCCCTCTTATCTTCTCTCCGGCATCTCGCGCTGTCTGTGCTGGCTCCCGGTAGTTGCCATGGTGACTTGATGTCCGAGTCACCAGGCATCAGGAACGTACTTTGATCATGCGCAGTGCTCAATCAAAGTAACTTCTGCATAAATTTTCTTAGTCGAGGTTATCCATTACCCCTACTAAATGAACAGACAGAGTCAGTAAAAAAAAATCAAAAAGATTTATTAAAACAGAAAGATAAGAAAAAGCAGAGTACTGTAGAGAGGTTAACTTTAACTGTCAAACACAAAGCAATGGATAAGGTGATCCATACAGCTATAAGACAAAACGGACACCTGATAGAAAGTGACAAAGAGCTAAACGAGAAAGCCAATACTAAACCCCTATCTTCATGTAGAAGTAGTAAATTGGGAGATTTAATAGTCAGAAACAGAACTGAACACAATACAGGTAACTGGCTAGAGAAACTTCGTTCTGCCACCTGCAGATCACAGATAAAAGCTTCCGCTTAGGACCATTGACC
This sequence comes from Phyllobates terribilis, assembly GCF_046119375.1. Classification (NCBI taxonomy): domain Eukaryota; kingdom Metazoa; phylum Chordata; class Amphibia; order Anura; family Dendrobatidae; genus Phyllobates; species Phyllobates terribilis. The sequence continues at coordinate 7,857,519 of NW_027362820.1, forward strand.
TGACATGTGAAGGACTTTGTGTCATGTAGAACTAAGCATGTGGTATACGTCATCTCCCCATGTAAATTCTATAACAAAGGTAAAACTATATGACCTTTTTCCGAACATTATCGCTCTATAATCACTGGAAAGGGAGCTTCTCCACTTAGAAGACACATGCATGATAATGCTGATCTGAAGTGTTTTGCAGGAATAGAAAAGGTCAAGGTCCCTCCACAATTTGGAAATCTTCATGTGTTATTATTAAAACAAGAATCAAGGTTGATTCTTAATTCTGCAGCCCAGGGTAAGGTAATAGGACCCCTAACACATCCCCCCACCTAGGTTGGTCAGGTATCATGTTCTGATGACCACTTCCATTAAAATTGTTACCTTTTTCCCAAAAAAATACCAGCAGAACTTAAATATGTGGTGTACTTTAGGGCTGAGGCTTAATAGTGATTGCAATTTCAGAGTTAGAGTCCCTGGGTTACTGCGACAGAGAGGGGCCAGAAGACTGTGGTGCCTGGTTTCATGTACTTCTGCACTGGTTAAAAGTACTTCACCATCATATTCAAAAGTGCAGTTTTTTCCTTGCTAGCAGTGCAAGGGTTAATCTGTTCAGTTGACGCTCCCGGAGCTTTCCTACCTGGATTGTCTCAGCTGTTCAGTGTTGGCCACTGCTATATAAGCTCACCTCTGACACTTATGTAATGCCAGTGTTAGTTCTTACTGCCTGGTTCTGGAGTTGGCAGTAGTAGTGGACAACTCCTTTAAGAAGATACAATTTTCAGTTAAAACATTTCCAACATTCTGAACATGAAAAAGGCTTCTCCCCGTGTGACTTCTCTGATGTTTATTAAAAGTTGATTCCGTGTAAAACATTTCCCACATTAATTACATGAAAAAGGCTTCTTCACTGTGTGGGTTGTCTGGTGACTAAGAAGGCTTGTTTTCTTCACAAAACATTTTCCACATTCTGAACATGAAAATGGCTTCTCCCCTGTGTGAATTTTCTGGTGTCTATTAAGATGCGCTTTCAGTTTAAAACATTTTCCACATTCCAAACATGAAAATGGTTTCTCCCCTGTGTGACTTTTCTGGTGCGTAACAAGATTTGATTTATGGTTAAAACATTTCCCACATTCTGAACATGAAAATGGCTTCTCCCCTGTGTGAATTATTTGGTGACTTAAAAGATATGATTTGTTCACAAAACTTTTTCCACATTCTAAACAGGAAAATGGTTTCTCCCCTGTGTGACTTTTCTGGTGCGTAACAAAATTTGATTTCTGGTTAAAACATTTACCACATTCTGAACATGAAAATGGCTTCTCCCCTGTGTGAATTATTTGGTGACTTAAAAGATATGATTCTCTCACAAAACTTTTTCCACATTCTAAACAGGAAAATGGTTTCTCCCCTGTGTGACTTTTCTGGTGCGTAATAAAATTTGATTTATGGTTAAAACATTTCCCACATTCTGAACAGGAAAATGGCTTCTCCCCTGTGTGACTTTTCTGGTGCTTAACCAAAGCTGATTTCTGGTTAAAACATTTACCACATTCTGAACATGAAAATGGCTTCTCCCCTGTGTGAATTATTTGGTGACTTAAAAGATATGATTTTCTCACAAAACTTTTTCCACATTCTAAACAGGAAAATGGTTTCTCCCCTGTGTGACTTTTCTGGTGCGTAACAAAATTTGATTTATGGTTAAAACATTTCCCACATTCTGAACAGGAAAATGGCTTCTCCCCTGTGTGGGTTCTCTGGTGGTAATTAAGCTGTGCTGTCGAGTTAAAACTTTTCCCACATTCTGAACAGGAAAATGGCTTCTCCCCTGTGTGGGTTCTCTGGTGGTAATTAAGCTGTGCTGTCGAGTTAAAACATTTCCCACATTCTGAACAGGAAAAAGGCTTCTCCCCTGTGTGAATTCTCTGGTGCTTAACGAAATCTGATTTCTGGTTAAAACATTTCCCACACTTGGAACATGCAAAGCTATTCTCTGTCGTATGAATTTTTTGATGTTTAAGAATAGATTTTTTGAGGGGAAAATTATTTCCACATTCTGAATGTGAAAATGGCTTCTTTGCTTTAGGAGCAGTTTGTTTTTTAATGCTTATTTTGTGACTTTGATTTTCCTTAGTAGTCGGTAATGAATCAGAAGACAGGGCCTCTTTCAAATGATCAGATGACAGATCTTTGCTGTGAAGGGATGATGGTATATCCGGAGTAATGGCATTCACTTCAATTGTATCCTGTGGTATCTCAAGATCATCTGATTTAAAAATTGAAGATGTCAGCTGTTCTTCTGAACTCCTGGTACAGTCATCTGCCAAGAATAAAACCAATTATTATTTTAGAATAAAATATCCTTGAATTGTATATTTTTGAACATTTCTACTTAAACTGTCTGTAAAAATGGCAAGTTATGTAAAATATTGAATTATTCATCAAGACAATGACAGTTTACAGTCTAATAGAAAACCTCATAGGATGAACCAGTAGAGCATGGTGTCCAACTGTTTGTTCATTTTGCCTCCCAAATATGGAATAAAAAGCCACCAAACAATGTTATGTAGGCGAAAATAATACCAATAAAAACTTCTACTCATCTCACAAAAAACAAGCCCCCACTCAGGTACATCATGTGTCAGTGGAAAACCAAAGGTTTCTACACCATTAGTGGCTCAAAGGCTCTTGAAAGGTAACATGGCTTCCATAACCCAATCCAGCAATATCCACTCTCCCAAATTGAAATCTCCCCCTCGCTTCTGAGCCTTGCAGTGCGCCCAAACCACATTTATCATCCATGTATTCGGCATTACTATAGTGAGAAGAACCCACTTAATTTACGGTGTATGTCTCCTGGAGCACAATCTGGGCACTATGTGTTGGGTAATAAAATGGTATATTTGCAATTTTCTTTCTCCAACATCCACTGCATGCTAATTTCAGGAAAGTGCCTGTGGAGTCAAAATAGTCACTACTCCTATAGATTATATCACTGAGGGTTATAATTTCCAAAATGGAGTCACTTATGTGGATTTCTACTGCTCTGGTTTTCAGCAATTTTGTTATTTTAGGGCTTCTGCAAAAGGCATCTCCCATTTTCTCTGGGATCTGCTCCTGCGACATCTGCCTCTGTCACCTTATTCATTCTGCAGGCGGCGCTGGTAATGGAGGAGACATCAGAGCCAGAAGCTCTGGGTGATGCAGGTTCTGTCCAGCCCTTGGCTCTGACCCGGCTACATGACGATTCTTCTTCCCATCTCACACCAAAGAACAGCAGGTAACACCATGGCCCAAGCCTAGGGGTGCAAGTCCAGATCCATGTAGAGGGGTAAAAGGGTGATGGGCAAGGCAATCCCTATTTTGGACACTAACTAGTGCAGTCAAAAAGTGTGAGTATAGACAATGACACATCTATTGAAATGATCAAACTCAACAGTCTTCATCAGTAAATAGTAACTAGTGGTGAAACCTCTCTGGGTAATTGGAGTATGGGGCTCCGTTGCTCTTAGCTATCTAAACTATCGTAAGGGCATTTGGAAGAGGCAATGGAGACTTTTTTTTTTTTTTTTTTTTAAAGACTACCAGGGAGTTACAGACATACATAAGTTCGGCAGGCCGATCCCACCACAATCAAACTATCACACAGAATTAAGCTGTAAAGAAAGATATGGAATAAAAAAATGTTACATCTCCAACAAAATTTTATGTATGGGGGGGGGGGGGGAGGACACCAACACTAAACCGGACTTTATTCATTTATGGTGGACCACTGGAGCTACTACGAGTCCTGACCAGAAGAGTACAGAAAGTATTAGCGCCCCCATTTCAGGAGAGATTGTGCAGTAATCTGAATTCCTTAGGATTGAAAACATAATGGAATTTATGACGTGGAGTGAATCCATGAAACCAGGGCTGGAGCCAACACATCTCCTGCAGACGTGAATAAATGTATATTACAGCCATCAGCCACGCACAGCTTAGAGATATATCATGGCACAGGTGTAATGTTTTTTATGTAGTCTATCACAATCCTGTATGAAGTTAGTTGGTTTTAAAATAAAGTGTAAAATCAGGATAAAGGGAAACTCTTGTTATTGTACAGAAATTCACACTTGTTCCTCACTGCACACTTAATGTTGTCGATCATAAAAGTGAAGTTTGGCCAGAAAGACTGGACCAGGTCTTGTAGGGACCATATGAGCACATTCAGCAGCACAGAAGGGAGAGAAGGGAGATTCATCCAATAAGATATCAGGATTCTAGGAAGCCAACAGGGGGTAGGTGGATCCTCCAGGTTGTAAATTCTATAGAAAAGGGCTTTCAATGCCCAAAGTCATTCGAACAGTTTTGGGTGAAGGAGAATGTTGTGGTCAAGAGGTAAAATGGTGATCACATGATTGTGATACGGCCGGACTACACCACCGATAAAGCAGCCACAGCCGGTGACTGAGGAGAATCGGTGACTTCTCTGCATTTAGTGGTTACTACTCACCTGGATGGTTATCGGTAGGAATCTCCTGTTTACACCGCTCATCACTCCTCACATATGTTTCTGTAGTATTAATATAGGTCAGATCTTCACCCTGAAACAAATATTGTAAAAGTCACAGACAGATGGAGAAGTCACATCTATGATCAGCTCTAATCCTGACATCTCCACCGTTCTCACTACACGAGTATAAAACATATAATACTGGTGGATAAAACAAGACTGAACACAAGACCTTCACAGCCGTCTACACATCATAGGGGACATCTCATGACACCATTTCTCCATCTACCTGATGATCCCGAGGAACACTGGGATCTTCTTGTTTACAGTCCTGTGGAAGAAGAGGACGGGGACATCTCTCTGGTGTTGTCCTCTTACTGGATAGATCTGGAGGAAACACATACAGGGACTGAATTCATTCTTTACATACAGATAATTATAGGCCGTGTGTATTTAGTCCTATCTATTACCTGGTGATGTGAGGGGCTGGGGAACCTCCATCTTGATGTCCTTGTACAGATATTTGTGTTCTTCTATATACTCCCACTCCTCCATGGAGAAATAAACAGCGACATCCTGACACCTTATAGGAACCTGACACATACAATGATACCGTCATCCCCCCAATCCCTTCATAGCGTTACTGTCTAATGTCCCAGCATTCCCAGCAGTGTCACCTCTCCAGTCAGCAGCTCAATCATCTTGTAGATGAGCTCTAGGATCTTCTGGTCATTGATGTCCTCATGTATCAGGGGGTGAGATGGAGGCCTCGTGATTGGGCTCAGGGGTCTTCCCCATCCCTCAGACGCAGGGTCCTGACAGCACCCACTAGAGGTCTTCTTCACTACTGTGTAATCCTGGTTATGGAGAGACACATTAATAAATCTCACTCCAGACATTTCCAGAGTCCTCACCTTTCCAGTTCTGTCCATCTGTTATTCCCATATATAAGAATGATGTAATGTGATGTCATCAGAATCTCTCACCTCTCCAGTAAGACGGAAAAGGATCTCTAGGGTGAGGTGTAATATTCTCTCCGCCATCTTGTCTCTATCCATATCCATCTTTGATGGGAGAATCAGGAAAATTCTCTTACATAGAAGATCTTCACTGAGAGGATCTGATATTGACCTGAACAAGAAGAAAATGAGCCGATGGAACATCATAAAAATCCTGGAGATAATAAGGGAAACATGAGGAGATTTATTATTTTACAGTATTTAATTTTCTGCTTTACATCTAGTAATAAAACCTATATATTTTAGGCCACAAACAAAAATCAGTTTCTTCCTCGGAGTCTGGAGCTGAACACGTTTCTCAAAGACTCATCTTCCATAACGCTAATTCTCGTCCTATTTACCGACACTGGAATCGGCATTAGCAATACTGCAGGAGATATTCATTACATGTAACATGAGAAATAACTACTTCATGATGAGGACGACACATTCATCATCTACTACGGCTCTAGAAAGATATTTGGCCAGAGTCCATCATTGACTACATCTCCACCGGCCGTCTATATGAATGTTTCCCGTCTTCCCCGGACTGTAATCTTATGTCACGTTAGATCTCATGTCTGATTCACACACAGAAGTTTGATGCTTTTATATATAATTTCACAAGCCCCTACATATAATAAACTTAAGTGCCTTTCATGTGGCACTAAAGAGTGTTTACCCGAATAAATAAATGAAAAAAACCCCACTATTTTTCGTAACCAGGCAAGGTGAAGCAGACAGCTGCGGGCTGATATCAGGCTCAGAAGGATCCTGGTTATTGACCCTTTCCAGCCTGAAAATACGCGCTTTGCCCACCTCTTCTCTATTGCCCTGGTGCGGTGGCAATCGGGGTAATGATAGTTGAGGTTGATGTCAGCTGTGAATTGTCAAAAAACACATTTGGCATCAAGCCCTGGGGTTAGTAATGGAGAAAAAAATACACAGACATAAAAAAAAAAATTATTTGAAGAAAGACTCCCCGACACTCTTCCTGGTTCACCAATTTATTTTTTAAAAAAAAAAAACATGCAGGTCCGACGTAGTCCATGGCATTCCCATGACGATCCCCGAATCCAACATCCAAAGGCTATGGAGCCTTGTTCAGAGGACGACGCTCTATAGGTCGTAGCAGCAGCCACTCCGGGGCCCACTGCGTTCCACAAGACCTGGCGGCTCTGATGAGCAGTGACCTCAGTAACTACACCGCTCATCAGAGTGACCAAGTCCTCTGTATAATAACCCCATGTAGTGCCCCACAATAATGGCCCCACACAGTGCCCCAGTGTCTAATGGCCCCATATAGCGCACCATACTATAATGTGCCCCACAGTATCATGACCCCATATAGTGAACTATAGTATAATACCCCCCCATATAGTGCCCCAGTGTCTAATGCCCCCGACATATAGTGCCCCAGTGTCTAATGCCCCCCCCAAATAGTGCCCCAGTGTCTAATGCCCCCCCCAAATAGTGCCCCAGTGTCTAATGGCCCCATACAGTGGCCCACAGTCTAATGGCCCCATACAGTGGCCCACAGAATAATGGCCCCATACAGTGGCCCACAGTATAATGGCCCCATACAGTGGCCCACAGAATAATGTGCCCCACAGTATCATGGCCCCATATAGTGAACTATAGTATAATGTCTTCCCCATATAGTGCCACCCAGTATAATGGTCCCATATAGTCCACCACAGTATAATGGTCCCATGTAGTGCATCCTGGTATATGGCCCGTGACATTACTAATAGATGGGGGCACAGGTGACATTACTAAATATATGGGGGCACACAGGGGACATTACTAATATATGGGGGTACACAGGCGACATTACTAATATATGGGGTCACACAGGGGACATTACTAATATATGGGGGCACAGCGGACATTACTAATATATGGGGGCACACAGGGGACATTACTAATATATGGGGGCACACAGGGGACATTACTAATATATGGGGGCACACAGGGGACATTACTAATATATGGGGGCACACAGGGGACATTACTAATATATGGGGGCACACAGGCGACATTACTAATATATGGGGGCACACAGGCGACATTACTAATATATGGGGGCACACAGGCGACATTACTAATATATGGGGGCACACAGGCGACATTACTAATATAGGGGGGCACACAGGGGACATTACTAATATATGGGGGCACACAGGGGACATTACTAATATAGGGGGGCACACAGGGGACATTACTAATATATGGGGGCACACAGGGGACATTACTAATATAGGGGGGCACACAGGGGACATTACTAATATAGGGGGGCACACAGGAGGACATTACTAATATAGGGGGGCACACAGGAGGACATTACTAATATAGGGGGGCACACAGGAGGACATTACTAATATATGGGGGCACACAGGGGACATTACTAATATATGGGGGCACACAGGGGACATTACTAATATATGGGGGCACACAGGGGACATTACTAATATATGGGGGCACACAGGGGACATTACTAATATATGGGGGCACACAGGGGACATTACTAATATATGGGGCACACAGGGGACATTACTAATATATGGGGGCACACAGGGGACATTACTAATATATGGGGGCACACAGGGGACATTACTAATATATGGGGGCACACAGGGGACATTACTGATATATGGGGGCACACAGGGGACATTACTGATATATGGGGGCACACAGGAGGAGTTGTGGCCGCTGCAGGTGAATAGGGGAATATTATCATGTGGAGTCACAGGGGGAGAAGGGAGAATTATTACAGTGGCCGGTACAGAGGGGAGGACATTACTGTCTGGAGGACAGTAGGAAACCGCAATCACTGCACACACAGATAGGAATCACAGGTGTGAATAAGGACTATAGTGAGTGCGATAATAATGTGCACAGTGCTGCGGAGTATGGCGGCGATATAGAAGGAAGAGGAAGAAATAATCCGCATAGAGAATAACGAGGAGTCTCCACATACCTCCACCTGCAGAGCCGCCACCACATATATGGCTGCTCTGTGCGCACAGGAGCTGTGATGAGGTCACAGGAGGGGAGGAGTCAGGGGTCACATGATCAGGGGCCTCAGTGGATGCAGGACTCTGCTGTGCTGGTTGTCATGGTGCTGGATGAGCTGAAGGTTATGTGTGGGGTCAGGAGGGGTTTACAGTGTGGATGTAGCAGAGCCGCGTGTGTACGAGGTGTACGGAGCGGAGCCGCGTGTGTACGAGGCGTACGGAGCGGAGCCGCGCGTGTACGAGGCGTACGGAGCGGAGCCGCGCGTGTACGAGGCGTACGGAGCGGAGCCGCGCGTGTTCGAGGCGTACGGAGCCGCGCGTGTACGAGGCGTACGGAGCCGCGCGTGTACGAGGCGTATGGAGGAGCGGAGCCACGCGTCTACGAGGCGTATGGAGGAGCGGAGCCACGCGTCTACAAGGCGTACGGAGGAGCGGAGCCGCGCGTCTACGAGGCGTACGGAGGAGCGGAGCCGCGCGTCTACGAGGCGTACGGAGGAGCGGAGTCGCATGTGTACGAGGTGTACGGAGCGGAGCCGCGTGTGTGCGAGGTGTACGGAGTGGAGCCGTGTGTGTGCGAGGTGTACGGAGCAGAGCCGCGTGTACGAGGTGTATGAAAGCAACACAAGTTTTTTCTACACAGTTCTTCTTCACAAGGGAATTTGAATAGCTCCTCTGATAATATCTACAGGACTTGCAGACAGCAGATAAGGACATGGTGGGAAATTGCGAGTTTTGAAACTTATTTTCAGAGGAGAATCGTATATGGGGGTCTGAGAATCCCAGTCCTTCCTGATGCACATAGAGATGATGAGACGTTTATGAAAGGTTGGGAAGATCTCCGGACAGCTCCTTACGGATGATTAATCACCTTCTCGAATATGAGAAGAACCTGTTACTCAGGGGCGGAACTACCGCCCATGCAGCCGGTTCATTGAACGGGGGCCCCGAGGGAGAGGGGGCCCCTCCAGCCTCCAGCAGGGCCGCCATCAGGGCATGACTGCCCTGACTCCAGTATGGGGCCCGGCCGGTAGGGGCCCCCTCGGGGGCCCCCCTCTTGTGCGTCTCTCTCCTCATGGGGCCCCCGGCCCCATGCTATGCGCCGGGTCCGGGACATTTCAGCGCTGAGCTGCGCTGTTGCAGCAGCGCCTTCATGATTCCCCTGACTTCCGGTCATGTGACAGTGCAGTCACATGGCCGGAAGTCAGGAGAACCTGCTGTCAGCGATTTGGACGAGCGCCAGGATTCTGCAGGGATCGCATGGGGGTAAGTATAACAAGTTTTATTTTTTTTAAAATACAATTAACTAGGAGTGGAGAGATGGGAGATGCACATGTGTGTGTGTGTGTGTGTGGGGGGGGGAGATGGGAGATGCACATGTGTGTGTGTGGGGGGGGAGATGGGAGATGCACATGTGTGTGTGTGGGGGGGGAGATGGGAGATGCACATGTGTGTGTGTGGGGGGGGGAGATGGGAGATGCACATGTGTGTGGGGGGGGAGATGGGAGATGCACATGTGTGTGTGGGGGGAGATGGGAGATGCACATGTGTGTGGGGGGGGGAGATGCACATGTGTGTGGGGGGGGGATGGGAGATGCACATGTGTGTGGGGGGGGGGATGGGAGATGCACATGTGTGTGGGGGGGAGATGGGAGATGCACATGTGTGTGGGGGGGAGATGGGAGATGCACATGTGTGGGGGGGGGTGGGAGATGCACATGTGTGGGGGGGGGATGGGAGATACACATGTGGTGGGGGGGGAGATGGGAGATGCACATGTGGGGGGGATGAGAGAGGTGCACATGTGGTGGAGGGGGATGAGAGAGGTGCACATGTGGTGGAGGGGGATGAGAGAGGGGCACATGTGGGGGAGGGGGACGAGAGGGGCACATGTGGGGGAGGGGGTGAGAGATGTGCACATGGGGGGGTGAGAGCTGCACATGGGGGGGTTTGAGAGCTGCACATGGGGGAATTGGGAGTAGGGGATAATGAGCTGCACATAACGAATGTGGGGTGGGGGAGAGTAAATGATAAATGATGATGGGGTGGGGAGAGCACGGACATGATATAATGAATTGGGGCAGGGGGTGCATGTAAATATTGAATGCGGGGAGCAGGAAGTATAGAGTAGGGGGCGTTGCGGATGCAGGAGTGTGACTGGTAACAAATTGGCGGAAAGAGTAGAGGTTCTAATTAAATTATATATTAAGTGCCTATTTACAGTTAATGGGGGCACAGTGGTGGATTACAATTTATATTTGGAATGGTAGGTTGCATAATAACTAACCATATATTGATGGTGGATGCACGTCTGTATTCAGCTGCGTAATGTAGAAGTTGGGGAATGTGCTCTAGATAACTGTGTTATTTTATGCAGAGACGAGTCCTGGCTGGAAGATGTGATGGCGGTCTGTGCTGGATGAAGGAGAAAAGCGAAGATGAAGGACTTCACCTAGAGACGTCACCGGTGAGTCAGTCTATTACATGTACACTGTGTATAATGTCACTGGTGATCACTGTATTACCTGTACACTGACACTATATACAGAGCTCCTGTGTATAATGTCACTGGTGATCCCTGTATTACCTGTACACTGACACTATATACAGAGCTCCTGTGTATAATGTCACTGGTGATCACTGTATTACCTGTACACTGACACTATATACAGAGCTCCTGTGTATAATTTCACTGGCGATCACTAGATTACCTGGACACTTACATTATACATACCATGTATAGAGCACCCGTGTATAATGACACTTATGGTAATATTAGTAATGTGGTGGTAATATTAGTAATGTAGTGGTAATATGTGGTCTGGTCATGGTGTGGCAGTTTTTCTCCCTTCTGTGTGGTATTATTCGGTCACTATGTTGTGGTAATATGTGGTCTGGTCATGGTGTGGCGGTATTCCCTGTATGTGGTATTATTGGTCATTTAAAAAAAAAATGTATATGACACATTCCCTTAAAGAAAACTAAATAAAAATATATCTAAAAAGAGTATTGGATATTTTAAGAAAATTTTAATAGGTTAGAGTAGGGCCCGCCCAGAAGAGTCTACCTTATCGTGGTGGCGGCTTTAAAAATCTTTTGGCCAAAACAAAAGCTGATGGCTATGTATGTGGCGCCGTCACATGGCCGAACGTCAGGAGAACCTGGTGGCAGCGACGTGGACGAGCGCCAGGATTCTGCAGGGATTGCATGGGGGTAAGTATAACAAGTTTTATTTTTTTTAAATACAATTAATTAACTAGGAGTGGGGGGAATCAGAGATGCACGGGGGGGATGAGAGATGCACATGGGGGGGGTGAGAGATGCACATGGGGGGGTGAGAGATGCACATGGTGGGGGTGAGAGATGCACATGGTGGGGGTGAGAGATGCACATGGTGGGGGTGAGAGATGCACATGGTGGGGGTGAGAGATGCACATGGTGGGGGTGAGAGATGCACATGGTGGGGGTGAGAGATGCACATGGTGGGGGTGAGAGATGCACATGGTGGGGGTGAGAGATGCACATGGTGGGGGTGAGAGATGCACATGGGGGGGTGAGAGATGCACATGGGGGGATGAGAGATGCACATGGGGGGGGATGAGAGATGCACATGGGGGGGGATGAGAGATGCACATGGGGGGGATGAGAGATGCACGGGGGGTGAGAGCTGCACATGGGTGGGATGAGAGCTGCACATGGGGGGGGTGAGAGATGCACATGGGGGGTTATGTTTACATAACTTTGTTGCCTTATGAAGGGCAGGGGGGGCCCCCCAAAATTTCTTGCACAGGGGCCCACTACAGTCTGTGTCCGCCCCTGCTGTTACTGATGGATCAAAAATTAGAGAAAGAGATGAGAGAAATTCTACAGTTTGCTTCACAGCCTGATTTCGTGAATTTGGAGTTAAAATTACAAAAACATCTTGAAATATTTAATAGGGACATCAAAGAAAGGAAGCATGGGAAGTTTATATGAGATCTGAAAGACTTCGAGACAGGAGAGGTGTAGAAAAATAAATGCAGAGGGCAAAGATCAACAAGACCCAGGTTTACTGACCTTTCGCGTACTGATCTATCGGAGTCTGATAGCTCTGTCAGTGGGCAGGGAGATTTTAGGTTAGGAATGAAGAGAAAGAGCCGATATAAAAGGAATCGGAGACAAAGGAAATTGTCCCTCTCTAAATCATTGGGGGGACAATTTGTGGAACAATTCAAAATTGTTTTCCAGAATCCCCCTCTCCTGCTTATTTTCATCTCCATTAACCACTATGAGAACAGAACCAGTAACTCAGGGAGTGGAAAGCTCAGCCCACTATACCTGCTGTGTTTGGAAATATGATGTCAACGGGAACACCAATTGTCCCCCAAATGTCAGTAACGACAGCTTTACCTGCAACCCCCATGACTATGGCAACAACAATGCCATCAATAGGCTTCACTGGACAGACTTTCCCTTTTTTAGGGAGCAATAATAGACATAGAAAGTAATAATAGGTCTCTCTGTAATGATGATAATTTACAGATTTTCACTTAGTGACATACAGATAGGACTTCTAAGGAAAGGGCTGTCATTTACTCCAACCCCAAGGTTTGATCTCTTTGTATGGACGAAGGATGTCAACTTATTCGCCCGTAAACTGGCCTTGCATAAATATCATGCAATTAACCCCTTGATGACCTGATCATTTTCCATTTTTGCATTTTCCATTTTTGCTCCCCTTGTTCCCAGGGCCATAGCGTTTTTTATTTTTCTGTCAACATGGCCGTGTGAGGACTTATTTTTTGTGGGACAAGTTGTACTTTTGCATGCCATCACTGGTTTTATCATATCATGTACTGGAAAATGGGGAAAAAAATCTAATTACGGTGAAATTGGAAAAAAAAGTGCAATACCACAGTTGTTGTTTTTTTTTACCACATTCACTGAATGCTAAAACTGACCTGGCATTATTATTCCCCAGGTCATGACGAGTTCGTAGACACCAAACATGTATAGGTTCTTTTTTATTTACGTGGTGAAAAAAAATCCAAAGTTTGCTAAAAAAAAAGTCTCCATTTTCCGAGACCCGTAGCGTCTCCATTTTTCGTGTTCTGTGGCCGTATCTACCATTTTGGGGTAGATCCGATGTTTTGATCGCTTGTTATTGCATTTTATTGCAATGTTGCTGTAGCGCCCCGAGGGTTCGGCCGCTACAGGAGTATTGCACCTCAGTCCAGAGGTGTGATATTCCACTCCCGGGTAAGGATGGAGTATGGACCAGGGCTCAGTTAGCTGCATACAGCACACACACCCAATTTCCGAGGGACAGCTCAACGGTGCTCCCACTAGACAGAAGTGCAGGCACGACTGACTATGTCCCTGCTGGAGTGGGGAGGGAGGGGTGGAACACCCAGTGCTGTAGGGGCAGATAGGGGTTGGTTCCTGAGCGTGGATAGGAGCTCACTGATTGCTGGTCACCTGGGCTCATGGTCAGAGGGAGGTATAAAAGGTGGGCACCATCTTAGAACAGTGTTCAGTCTGTGAGGAGAGGAGAGCTGACAGGGAGCAGCAGCTCAGGCTGAGTGCTGCTCCAGAGGCAGGCCTAGAGAAGAGGCCGGAGCCTGAGAGGAGAAGGAGAAGTGGGCCTGGAGAAGAGGCCAAGGGAAGGAGGAGAAGACAGAACAGGAAAGAAGGAGAAGAGAGAGAGAAACAGAAGGGCTCAGGAACAAGAAGGTGGAAGGGACCCTAAGAACCCACGAGAATCCAGGGTGAAGGGTCAGGCAGATTAAGGGTACCGGATCCCAAGTTCGTGGAGGAGAAACTACCCTCAGCCAAAGACCGGTCGTCGTGATCATTTATTGGTGCGACACCTCATCAAACCTGCTAGGAAGGCACCATATAGGACAGCGGAGGACGGGGCCCACGTTTACCCGCACAAGTCCGCGGCAGCTGGACAAAAGTGGGTCACTGGTGAGGCAGGCCAGAGAAAGGATTAAAGGGGGTCCTGTGCCATGCTCCTAAACTGCCTGGGAGTTGACCGAGCCCCTCACCTGGTGGACGCAGCACGGCTCGGGCAGTCATTCCCTGCAGAAGTGACTTGGATATTAACCGTGAGTAAAGACCCTGGACTGCAGTACGTTGTCTGTGTGCTTTTTCGCTCCTCCGGCACTACCGGTACTGGGACTCTCACCACCATCACTCCCACCATCCACTACACTGCCCTGGGGCCGCACTCTTCCCGTGGGGAGTCACACTACCCCAGCTGCACACCTCATCAGCCCCAGCGGTCTGCATGCAGCGGCGGTTCCTAATAACCGCAATCCACGGGTGGCGTAGTCGGACATTATCTAAAGTACAGTAACAGACTGCCATTGGTCTGACCACCCTGAGCCGCGGGACCGGGCCGCCACTACTACTCCCAGCGTCTCCCTATTGCCCGGTTCAGCGTGCCCCATGGCCCAGGGGGCGAGTCATTGCGGCGACCAAAAAAACATAATTTTGGAGTTTAGAATTTTTTTTCTCGTTCCGCCGTTTACCGATCAAATTAATTCTTTTTTTAGATTGATAGATCAGGCGATTCTGAATGCGACTATACCAAATATGTGTTGTTGTTTTTTATTGTTTTATATTTAATGGGGCGAAAGGGGGTGATTTCAACTTTTATATATTTTTTATTTTTTTAATATTTTTAAAAACATTTTTTTTTATTTTTTGCATGCTTCAATAGTCCATGGGAGACTAGAAGCAGCACTTGCCTGATCGGCTCTGCTTCATACAGGCGATGAGCAGATCATCTGTATGTAGCAGAAATGCTCACTGGCTATGAGTGCTGACCACTGGGCGGCACTCATAGTAATCTTGACATGACAACCACAGGGGTCTGCTGCAGACCACAGGTTGTCATGCCAACCCATTGGTGACCCACGATCATGTGACAGCGTCACTGATGGGCGGGGCTAATGCCCCACTTCTGGCGCGAAGATGTTAAATGCCGCTGTCAGAGATTGACAGCGGCATTTAACTGGTTAACAGCCGCGGGTGACATGTTGCGGGCACATTTCAGCTGTATAGATCAGCTGACATGTGCCCGGTTCAGTTCAGGCTCAGCGCCTGAGCCCTTGCTGAACCGGGGGTACCGACATGGTGCATATTAGTTCGTACCACGTTGGCAAGGGGTTAAATCATTAGAACCCATATTGATGAAGGAGAAGGAGGAAGAGGCAATACATTAGAAGACCTGGAAGCTTACTCAATGACTTCTGACTCACCCAGTCCTCCTTTTTCAAATTTAAGATCTAAGAGCAAAAATATCCCACCTGTTGCACAATATCACTACATAGATACAGTACAGACCAAAAGTTTGGACACACCTTCTGATTTAAAGATTTTTCTATATTTTCATGACTATGAAAATTGTATTCACACTGAAGGCATCAAAACTATGAATTAACACATGTGGAATTATATACTTAACAAAAAAGTGTGAAACAACTGAAAATATGTCTTATATTCTAGGTTCTTCAAAGTAGCCACCTTTTGCTTTGATGACTGCTTTGCACACTCTTGGCATTCTCTTGGCATTCTCTTGACGAGCTTCAAGAGGTAGTCACCGGAAATGGTTTTCACTTCACAAGTGTGCCCTGTCAGGTTTAATAAGTGGGATTTCTTGCCTTATAAATGGGGTTGGGACCATCAGTTGTGTTGTGCAGAAGTCTGGTGGATACACAACTGATAGTCCTACTGAATAGACTGTTAGAATTTGTATTATGGCAAGAAAAAAGCAGCTAAGTAAAGAAAAACGAGTGGCCATCATTACTTTAAGAAATGAAGGTCAGTCAGTCCGAAAAATTGGGAGAACTTTGAAAGTGTCCCCAAGTGCAGTTGCAAAATCCATCAAGCATTACCAAGAAACTGGCTCACATGAGGATCGCCCCAGGAACGGAAGACCAAGAATCACCTCTGCTTCTGAGGATAAGTTTATCCGAGTCACCAGCCTCAGAAATTGCAGGTTAACAGCAGCTCAGATTAGAGACCAGGTCAATGCCACACAGAGTTCTAGCAGCAGACACATCTCTTCAACAACTGTTAAGAGGAGACTTTGTGTAGCAGGCCTTCATAGTAAAATAGCTGCTAGGAAACCACTTCTAAGGACAGGCAACAAGCAGAAGAGACTTGTTTGGGCTAAATAACACAAGGAATGGACATTAGATCAGTGGAAATCTGTGCTTTGGTCTGATGAGTCCAAATTTGAGATCTTTGGTTCCAACCACCGTGTCTTTGTGCGACGCAGAAAAGGTGAACGGATGGACTCTACATGCCTGGTTCCCACCGTGAAGCATGGAGGAGATGGTGTGGGGGTGCTTTGCTGGTGACACTTTTGGGGATTTATTCAAAATTGAAGGCATACTGAACCGGCATGGCTACTACAGCATCTTGCAGCAGCATGCTATTCCATCCGGTTTACGTTTAGTTGGACCATCATTTATTTTTCAACAGGACAATGACCCCAAACACACCTCCAGGCTGTGTAAGGGCTATTTGACCAAGAAGGAGAGTGATGGGGTGCTACGCCAGATGACCTGGCCTCCACAGTCACCAGACCTGAACCCAATCGAGATGGTTTGGGGTGAGCTGGACTGCAGAGTGAAGGTAAAAGGGCCAACAAGTGCTAAGCCTCTCTGGGAACTCCTTCAAGATTGTTGGAAGACCATTTCCGGTGACTACCTCTTGAAGCTCATCAAGAGAATGCCAAGAGTGTGCAAAGCAGTCATCAAAGCAAAAGGTGGCTGCTTTGAAGAACCTAGAATATAAGACATATTTTCAGTTGTTTCACATTTTTTTGTTAAGTATATAATTCCACATGTGTTAATTCATAGTCTTGATGCCTTCAGTGTGAATGTACAATTTTCATAGTCATGAAAATACAGAAAAATCTTTAAATGAGAAGGTGTGTCCAAACTTTTGGTCTGTACTGTATATGATAGATAATAGATAGATAAATGATAAATAGATAACAGATAGATGATAGATAATAGATAGATAATAGATAGATATATGGATAGATGATAGATAAATGGATAGATGATACGAGGGTCAGTCAATAAGTAATGCCTCCTATTTTTTTTCTCCTTAAATAAGGTAGTTATGTTAAATATTCAAATTTGGCACAATTCCTCAAACCTTCTTCTCCAATCCACAGCAATTGCAATTGCACAAACAGGTGGCAGGACTGTATCTGTTTGCAAAATAGCTGACATCGATGTTCGTATTAGACAACGTTCTGTGATTGAATTCTTGCATGCAGAAGGTGAAACGCCCATTCGAATTCATGAGAGACTGAAAAATGTGTCCGGTGATGCAGCAGTGGATGTCAGTACTGTTAGACGATGGGTTCGTCGCTGTAACACAGCTGAAGGGCCATCACCGTTGGCTGACAAAATGCGGAGTGGCAGGCCAATAACCGCAGTGACTCCAAGCAACATTCAGCGAGTCGATGACATCATTCGTGGTGACCGCCGGGTGACGGCAGATGAATTGTGTGGCATTATCTGCCTCAGTAACGGCAGTGTGATGACAATTATTGGACAACTGGGATACAGAAAAGTTTGTGCACGGTGGGTCCCAAGAATTCTTTTTACCATGCTGTAATACATGCCCTTGTTAAACGGTGGAAAAAGACTGTGGAAATGGATGGAGATTATATTGAAAAGTGATACATTATTCGTTAATGTTGTGGTTTTCAACCTATGTAATTGCATTTGAATTTCTTGGCAATTAAAAGGAGAGAAAAAATAGGCATTACTTATTGACTGACCCTCGTAGATAGAAAATAGATAGACGATAGATAATAGATATATAATATATAGATGATAGATAATAAATATATGATAAATACATAGTTGATAGAGAGATAATAGATCGATGATAGGTAATAGATAGATGACAAATAGATAGATGATAGGTAATGGATGATAAATAGATAGATGATAAGTAATAGATGATAAATAAATATAGATAATAGCTGATAGGTAATAGATGATAAATAGATAGATGATAGATAATAGAGAAATGATAAATAGATGATAGATTATAGATAGATATATGGATAGATATATGATAGATAATAGATGATAAATAGATGATAGATAAATAATAGATAGATAATTGATAGATGATAGATAATAGATAAATGATTAATATATAGATAATAGATAGATGATAGATGGATGATAGATAGATAATAGATGATAGATAGATAATAGATAATAAATAGATAATAGATAGATAATAGATAGATGATAGATAGATAATAGATACATAATGGATAGATGATAGATAATAGATAGATAGATAATAGATACATAATGGATAGATGATAGATAATAGATAGATAGATAATAGATACATAATGGATAGATGATAGATAATAGATAGATAGATAATAGATACATAATGGATAGATGATAGATAATAGATAGATAATAGATTGATGATAGATAGATAATAGATAAGGGACTCTGGTCATGGACTGGTGACACCTAAGATGTCTGACAGCAGCTCGCTGGTGACATCATTATCTCCGTCAGCCATTAAAGACATCAGAACTCGAGGATCATCTTGTTTCCCACTGAGAACAATCTGTAATTATCTGCAAACTGGGGGGACACAGAACCCACCCATAATCCAGCACAGCAGAGTCCTGCACCCACTGAGGCCCCTGATCATGTGACCCCTGACTCCTCCCCTCCTGTGACCTCATCACAGGTCCTGTGCGCACAGAACAGCCATATATGTGGTGGCGACTCTGCAGGTGGAGGTATGTGGAGATTCCCCATTACTCTCTATCGGGATATTCCTCTCCCTTCTATATCGCCTCCATACTCCGCAGCGCTGTACACACATTATTATCACCGTTGAGCTTGAGGAAGCGAGAGGAGAAGGAGGCGGATATGGCTGATGGACACTCCGGGACTCTGGACAGCAGAGAGGTGACGTCTGGGCCAGAGAGGTAGATCTGGGTGTCATCAGCGTACAGATGGTGCTGGAAGCCATGGGATTTATGAGCTGTCACAGGCCAAGGGTATAGATGAAGAAGAGTAGGGTTCCTAGGACAGAGCCTCTCCAACAGAGAGGGTGGGCTGAGGAGGTAGTGTGGGAGTGGGAGACGCTGAATGTGCAGCTGGAAAGGTATGAGTCTTTCTAGGATGGGGCGAGGTCTTTTGACACCAAAGGAAGAGAGGATCTGTAGTAGGAAGCAGTGGTCAACTGTGTCGAAGGCAGAGGACAGACTAGAAGGAGGAGTATGGAGAATTGTCTGTTAGCTTTGGCTGTAAGTCATTAGCAATTTTGGTCAGGGCAGTTTCAGTGGAATGATGGGGGCTGAAGCCGGATTGTAGGTTGTCGAAGAGCAAGTTAGATGAGAGATGGGAAGAAAGTTTAGTGTGTACATGTTGCTGAAGGAGTTTGGAAGCGAATGGTAGCAGCGATATGGGGCGATAGTTTGACATAGCGGGCGGGTCGAGGGATGGTTTTTTGAGGGCAGGCATGATTGTGGCATGTTTGAAAGCAGAAAGGAAGGTACCAGAATATTGATAGGTAGAAGAGGTGGGTTAGGGCCGGGATAAGTGGGGTAGTGAGGTTGGGGAGGAGGTGGGATGGGGTCGAGTGCACAAGTGGTGAGGTGTGATTTGTAGAGGAGGCGAGTAAGCTGTCCTTCAATGATGTTGGAGAGGGAGGTAATAGGAAAAGGGAATTGGTCTGGTACACGAAGGGGTTGTGGTGGTGGGAAAATAAAGACTTGCCTTAATTGGTAGATCTTTATTTTGAAGTGTGTGGCAAAGTCCTCAGCATGATGTGGCCATCTCATAATTATTCCTGTCTGTCCTCAGGCTAAAGCTCATTATAACTTTGAACATCACAATGTGCCCTGGACTAACAGCAGAGAGGAGTATCATAGAAGAGGATTCCCCTTTCAGTGTTCTGTACACAATCTACAAGTCTGTGTAACAAATACTACAATCAGCATTACTCACCTTCCCCTGCTCCAGCGCCGGCTCTCTGCTGCTGCTCGGGTCTTCTTTATAGGCTGCAGTGGTGATGTCATGTCTTTAGCGTGTGTGACAACTGCAGCCAGTCACTGAGCTCAACGAGTCATACTGAATAAATAGTCATCAGTTCTGAGATCAGTGGTTGACTGCAGCGGTCTAATGCGCTACATCTATGATGTCACCAGGGCTGAAAATTTAGTATCTAACAATTTTTTCATGTCGCCATTTTCTGAGACCTGTAACTATTTTCATTCTTCCATCGATGGTCCGGTTTCAATGATTATTTCTTGTTTTCTTCGCTTTTGCTGATACAATTTTGGAGGAAATATGACATTTTAATAGCTTTTTATTACATTTTAATGTGGAATTGAAGTGATCAAAAAACATTATTCCTAGTGTTTCAATTTATACCACATGGGAAAAAATATTTCAAAATGTTATTAATTCAGGCAGTTACGTGCATGGCAATACCGAATAATGTTTTCAATGTATTACATTTTGCTATTTACTTTGGGGGGAGGGGAATGATATAAACATTTATTGTTTGTGTGTTTTTTTAATATTTTGTCTTTTTCATATATATATTTTTCATTACTCTCCTTGTCCTGCTCATTTGTCCCCACTTCCACATAGTGCTATAACCATCTATAGTGCCCTATAAAGTAATAGCCCCCCTCTCATTGCCGTATACAGTAATGATCCTCATCTTTGTTACCCCCATAGTTTTAGTGCCCCACACCACTAATATGGTTCTTCTCCTCTTTTTATGTAATCTACAGGATATGGCTGTAATCATTTATTTATTGTAACTCCTGAGCGTGCACTGCACCCTGCTAGTTGCCACCATGCCAGTATTTCTTTTTGTATTACCATAAAAAAAACAGTGCACCCCTAATACACATTAACATAACTGAGAGATTTAAACTTGCTTATAACATATCATAATCACAATGGAGACAAGCTTCAGATTATTGCCCAACTATTTTCACTTTTTGGCTTTGTCAGGGGTGAGATGTGGAATCCACGTTCTATGGATTGAGGGATGATTCCTGAACATTGCACCCATAGCTTATAGCAGTTGAGAATAAAAAATAGTTTTCTTGATCACTTTGAAACATACACTGTGTGCGCAATTATTAGGCCAGTGAATATTTTGACCATATGATCATTTTTATGCAAATTTTACAAATGCAAGCTATATAAACATTTCTTATTGGATGAAGTACTGTATTTTTCGGACTATAAGACGCACCTTTTTTCCTCCAAAATTTTGGAGATAAGTCGGAGGTGCGTCTTAAAGTCCGATATACATAAATACTGTAGCTGTGAGGGAAGCGACAGTGAGAGTGGCGAAGTAGTGGGGCACAGGAGGCAGCAGCCGCCTGCTGCAGCCTAGCTGTGCCCGCTACTAAAGAAAATGAATATTCACTGCTCCCCACGCCCAGTGAATATCCCATGGGTGTGGTGAATATTAATGGACTTTGATAGCGGGCATGTTGACAACCGAGCACAGCAGGAGCCGTGCTACGGCTACAGCGTGCGCGCTATTGGGGAGAATGAAGGTCACTGCTCCCCACGCACGCAGTCCCAGCGTGGGGAGCAGTGACTATTCCGGCACAGAGCGGAACACAGCGCTGGAGGAGAGAGGAGGTGAGTATGATTGTTTATTTTTTCTGTGCAGCGTGATGGAGATCAGGGGGTGCCAAGCATACCAGGATGTGGGGGCCATACATACAGGGATGAAGGGGGCCATGCATGCAAGGATAAAGGGGGCCATGCATACAGGGATGAGGCATAAGGGGGGCCATGCATACAGGGATGAGGCATGAGCGGGGCCATACATACAGAGATGAAGAGGTCCATACATACAGGGATGAAGGGGGCCATACACACAGGGATGACGAGTGCCATACATACCAGGAAGAGGAATGAAGGTACCGTACATATGAAGAAGAGGGATGAAGGTGCCATACATAGTAACATAGTTTGTAAAGCCGAATAAAGACTTGCGTCCATCAAGTTCGACCTGTTAGTTCTGTAATTGCTAAAGTTGATCCAGAGGAGGGCAAAAACCCCAAATGATTTGGCCAATCTTCATCTGAGGAAAAATTCCCTCCCGACTCTGAAACCAGCAGTCAGAATAAATCCCTGTATCAACCTACTATTTTATTTTATTTTTAAGTATATGCTGAAATCTGCCTGGTATCTAGAAATGCATCCAGTCCCCGCTTGAACTGGTGTAGTGAATCTGACATTACCGTCTCCTCACTCAGTGAATTCCATATTCTCACTGCTCTTACCGTAAAGAACCCCTTCCTATGCTGGTGCTGAAACCTTTTCTCTTCCAGTCTTAGTGAGTGCCCTCTTGTTACCGTAATATCCCTCCTTTTGAACAAATCCCGGGCAAGATCTCTATACTGTCCCCTAACATATTTGTACACATTTATTATGTCCCCCCTCAACCTTCTCTTTTCCAGGCTGAATAGTCCTAGTTTTGCCAACCTCTCTGGGTATTGCAGTCCCTCCATTCCCTTTATTAATTTTGTTGCCCTCCTTTGTACCTTTTCAAGCTCATTTATATCCTTTCTATATATTGGGGCCCATAACTGAGCACAGTATTCCAAGTGTGGTCTGACCAGTGCTTTGTACAGTGGAAGAACAATGTTCTCCTCCTTTGCAGCTATACCTCTTCTGATACATCCCATTACCCTGTTTGCCCTTACAGCAGCCGCCTGACTTTGGGCACTCCAATTTAGTTTGCTATCAATCAAGATGCCCAAGTCCTTCTCCATCTCTGAATTCCCCAATGATTTCCCATTCAGTGAGTACTGGTGACTTCCATTTTTCCTTCCCATATGTATGACCTTACATTTCTCCTCGTTAAACCTCATTTGCCATTTAATGCTCCACCTACCCAGCTTATCCAAATCCCTCTGTAGGTCTGCACTGTCCTCTTTTGTATTAATTGTTTTACATAACTTTGTGTCATCTGCAAATATTGATATTTTACTATTTATCCCGTTGACTATGTCGTTAATAAAGATATTAAATAACATTGGGCCTAGTACAGACCCCTGTGGTACCCCACTAGTGACGCTTACCCAATCTGAGTATATTCCATTTATAACCACCCTCTGCCTTCTATCCTTTAGCCAGTTAGCTACCCACTTGCAGACATTTTCCCCCAGCCCCATCATTCTCATTTTGTATACCAACCTATTATGTGGCACGCTATCGAACGCTTTTGAGAAGTCGAGATACACGACATCCACTGGTTCCCCCTGATCTACTCGAGAGCTAACCTCCTCGTAGAAGTCAATCAGGTTTGTTTGGCAGGAGCGATTCCTCATGAATCCATGTTGGTTCGGGGTTAATAGATTATTAGCATCAAGATGCTCCGTAATTGCCTCATTAATGAAGCCTTCAAAAATTTTGCCCACAACGGACGTCAGACTCACCGGCCGATAGTTTCCGGCGTCACTTTTCGCTCCCTTTTTGAATATTGGCACTACATTCGCCTGTCGCCAATCAAGTGGCACAGACCCAGTCTCAACAGAGTCCTTAAATATAAGATATAACGGTCTGTCTATCACATTACTTAGTTCCCTTAGTACCCGTGGGTGTATGCCATCAGGTCCTGGTGATTTGTTTATTTTAATGTTACTGAGGCGTTTCTGTACCCCAGCTTGGGTTAGATTTGTCATACTTAGTGGAGGATTAAGTTTGTCACTTCTCATTTCGCCTGTTAGTTCTTTTTCCTTTGTGAAAGTTGACGAAAAAAATTTATTTAATAGATTAGCTTTATCCTCATCTTTCTCTATGATTTTGCCTTCATCACTTTTTATCGGTCCAATATTATCCGATTTAATCCTTTTACTATTTATATACGTAAAGAACAGTTTGGGATTTGATCTACTTTCCCTAGCAATACGTCTCTCTGTTTCCTCCTTCGCTATTTTTATTTGTTTTTTGCAGGTTCTCGTTTTTTCCTTGTAACACATTAGTGCCTCCTTACTGTTTTCCTGTTTTAATCTCTTGAATGCCTCTTTTTTGCTATTTAACGCCCCTTTTACGTTCTTGTTCAACCATATTGGTTTCCTCTTATTTCTTGTCCTTTTATTCCCATACGGT
This sequence comes from Phyllobates terribilis, assembly GCF_046119375.1. Taxonomy (NCBI): domain Eukaryota; kingdom Metazoa; phylum Chordata; class Amphibia; order Anura; family Dendrobatidae; genus Phyllobates; species Phyllobates terribilis. The sequence goes on from NW_027362820.1 coordinate 7,882,177, forward strand.
ATATACCTCTCGCACTGAGTATTCAGAATTCTTTTGAAGGTTTCCCATTTACTATTCGTATTCCTTTGATTAAGAACTTTGTCCCAGTCAATAAGTTGAAGGTTTTCTTTCAGCTGATCAAACTTCGCCCTCCTAAAGTTTAATGTTTTTGTTGTTCCTTTATTGACAACCCTACTGAAGGGCATTTTGAAATTGATAATATTATGATCGCTATTACCTAGGTGCCCCCCTATCTGTACCTCAGTTATTCTATCAGGCCTATTAGTCAATATTAAGTCCAACACGGCCTTCCCTCTCGTTGGTTCCTGCACTAGTTGGGAGAGATAATTATCCTTAGTATTTGTCAAGAACCTTTTTCCTTTCTGAGATCTACAGGTTTCTGTTTCCCAGTCAATATCCGGATAGTTGAAATCCCCCATTACAATCACCTCATTATGTTTTGCTACTTTGTCTATTTGTCCTAATAGCAGTTTCTCATTCTCCTCTGTTATATTGGGTGGCTTATAGCAGACCCCCAGTAATATTTTATTATTATTTTTTGCCCCCTCTATCTCTACCCACATGGACTCGACCCACTCTTCTCCCTCTCCTATATCTTCCCTTAGTCTGGGCTTTAGACGTGACTTTACATATAAGCAGACTCCTCCGCCCTTCCCCTGTTTCCGGTCCCTTCTAAATAAACTATAATCTGTTAAATTTACCGCCCAGTCGTAGCTATCGTCTAGCCAAGTCTCTGTTATACCTACGATGTCATACCTCTCCTCCGATATAAGCGCCCGCAGCTCATCCGCCTTATTGGTCAGGCTTCTTGCGTTGGTCAGCATGCAAGATAAAACTTTGGGGTTATTTAGCATCCTATTCTTCTCTAACGATCTAACTGTACTATCCCCACCCCCCTCTCCACCCTCATTATATTCACTTCTCCCCTTCCCCCTTGCTTGCCTCACATCCCACCTATTTCCTTGGTTTCCCCCCCCCCGTCTCTAGTTTAAAAACTCCTCCAACCTATTAGCCATCTTCTTCCCCAGCACCGCTGCACCCTCCCCATTGAGGTGCAGCCCGTCCCTACGGTAGAGCCTGTAGCCGACAGCGAAGTCGGCCCAGTTCTCCATGAACCCAAACCCTTCTGCCTTGCACCAACTCTTTAGCCACTTATTCACCTCCCTAACCTCCCGTTGGCGCTCCTGTGTGGCTCGCGGGATTGGTAGTATTTCTGAGAAAACTACCTTGGAGGTCCTTGCCCTAAGCTTCCTACCTAGATCCCTGAAATCATTTTTAAGGACCCTCCATCTACCACTCACTTTGTCATTGGTGCCAATGTGGACCATGACCGCTGGGTCTTCGCCAGCCCCACCCAGTAACCTGTCAACCCGATCCGCGATGTGCCGGACTCGAGCGCCAGGGAGGCAGCACACCGTTCGGCGATCCCGGTCTTTGTGACAGATTGCCCTGTCTGTCCCCCTAATAATAGAGTCACCCACTACCAGGACCTGTCTAGCCTGCCCTACACTTCCCCCCTCCCCCTCATTACTGGAGCATACACTCCCCCGGCGGTCAGAGGATCTGTCGTGCTCCAATAATGCCGGTTCTGAACCAGCCTTCCTATACTTCTTCCCTCTATCCCTCCTAACTGTTATCCAGCTCCCTGCCTGTTCAGCCTGCGCTTCCCCACTAAGCTCCACCCCCAGTGTTGACCCATTGAGTGTCTGCTCGGTGAGCAGCAAACTCCGTTCCATGTTGTCGATGCTCCTCAGTACCGCTATCTGAGCACTTAGATCCAGGATTTGGGCTTCCAAGTGCACGATATGCTCACATCTCTCGCAGCAGTATGGATCCCTGAGCGGTAGCTCAGGGAATGCATACATTGCGCAAGATGTACACTGCACGGCTCCGGCCAACATGGACGTCATTCTAAATATGGGGATACAGTCAGTATATATGTACAAGTACAAAACACAATTATTTATATATAGGTGTATGGACGGGGATCAATTAGGGATGTGCAAGTGTATCGATTAGATATCGGCGCGGGATCAGTTAAGTATGGACGGGGGATCAATTAAGTATCAATTAAGTATGGACGGGGGATCAGCTGAGTGGGTCAGGTGGATTAATTAAGTATGGACGGTGTGTCAATTAACTATGGACTGGGATCAATAAGTATGAACTGGGGAAATAATTAATTGTGGACTAGGGAATCAATCAATTAATTATGGACAGGGGGTTTAATTAAATAGGATGGGGGGTAAAGCAAATAAATAGGTATGGACGGTGGGTCAATTAACTAAGGACTGGGGATCAATAAGTATCAATAATATCAATAAATATGGACTGGCGAAATAATTAATTGTGGTCTGGGGAATCAATCAATTAATTATGGACAGGGGTTAATTAAATATGGTGGGGGATAAGGCAAATAGATAGGGACTGGGGATGAGTAAAAGTGGACAAGGGGAATCTATTAAATAGGACAAGGGGGATCAATCAATTATGGGCTGGGGGGGTCAATCATTTAAATGTGGTCAGGGGGATCACTTTAATATGGACGGGGGGTGGTCGGGGATCAATTAAATGAGGACGGGGGGTCAATTTAATGTGGTCAGAGGGATCAGTTAAATATGGACGGGGTGTTCAGGGGAATCAATTTAAATATGGACGGGGGGGTAATCAATTAAATATGGACTAGGGAATACAATACAATTACAATACAGATACAAATACAATACAGTTCAGTACACACTTGGGTTCAGTAGGGCCGCTTATCGCGGCCTCCTGCCCCTCACTCACCTCCTCTAGGGACGCTGCACGCTATCACAGCGCGCTTTTCCCTCCGGTCGCCTCTTACCGGTCCTCCTGATCACCTCCTGGTCACCACCACCTGGCACCCTCCGCTGGCCGGCACTGCACGCTGCCACAGCGCTCTCTTGCGCTCGTCCCTCCGGTCGCCTCCTACTGGTCCTCCCGGTCCGCTCGGTCACCTCCGCCTGGCTCTCCTCCCTTCCCAGGAGCTCTCTCCACACACAGCACAACTCTTGCAGCACACGGCAGGCTCCGCCTCCACCACTTCCTGTCAGGCCTCCTCCTGTCATGCCAGGATGGGTGTGAGGGGGGCCATACATACCAGAATGAAGGGTGCCATACATACCAGGAAGAGGGAAGAGGGGGCCATGCATATCAGGATGGGGATGAGGGCCACATATAACAGGGAAAAGGGGTCATATATACCAGGATGGGGCATATTAACAGAATTAGGGGACAATACCCCTATAACAGTGTCAGCAGTAGACCCCCTCCCCCTTAACAGGGCATCATGACCACATTTTTGGCTTAAATTTTTTTTTCTATTTTCCTCCTCTAAAACCTAGGTGCATCTGATGGTCCGGTGCGTCTTATAGTCTGAAAAATAAAGTAGATCGGGTGATGTGTATTTGTGTAATGAGGGGTGTGTGGCCTATGGATATTGACACCCTTTATCAGGGGGGGGGAATTATTGGACAGCTTCTTGTCCTCAGACAAAATGGGCCAAAAAGAGTTTTAACTGACTCTAAAAAGTCAAAAATGGTTAAAAGTCTTACAGAGGGATGCAACACTCCTTAAATTGCTCAGATATTGGGGAGTGACCACAGAAACTTCAAAAGTCTACAGGGTTGCAAAAAATATATACAGAATAACATTAACTGCAAAAGATTTCAGAAGACTCAAATGTGAAGCAACCAGGAAGATATTATCCTCCAGTGCTGTCGTATTCCAGAATCGCAGCCTCCCTGGAGGCCCAGAAGAACTAGGTGTTCAGTGCTCAGAGACAAGGCCGAGGCTGAATATCAATCACCACCAACAAGACACAAGTGCAAACATCAAGACTTAACCAAAAGAAAGCTGAAAAAAGATTTTTTTTAAAGGTTTTATGGACTGATGAGAGTGACTCTCAACGGAGCAGATGGATGGGCCCATGGCTGGATCATTAATGGGCACAGACCTAGACTTCAACTCAGACGCCAGCGAGATGGAGTTGGGCAATGCTATGGGCTGGTATTATTACAGATGAGCTAGTTGGACTTTTTTTAATTGAATATGGACTCAAAATCAAATCCCAAACCTACTGCAAGTTTTTAGATGACGCTTTCTTTAAACAGAGGTACAGAAAAAATCTGCATCTTTAAAAAAAAAAAACAGCAGGATTGTTCTGCGGGAGAATGCTCAATGGCAGCATCAAAGTCTTCACTGCTCAGTACCCGGAAAGGCCTTAAAGATGAAAGAGTAATGACATGACCTTTTCCTCACTGGACCTAAACCTTCCGGAGAACTTTTGAGCTTTTCTTAAACTCGATATTTAAGGTGAAGGAGAACAGTCCCCTCTTTGATAAGTGTCGGGGGGCTGTGCCTGGTGCTGCCCACAAAGATGATCGTCAACAGATTAAGAAACTAATGGACTCCATGGATGGATGGCTTATCACTGGTGTTGAGAAGAATGGTGGCTATATTGGTCACTGATAAATTTTTGTTAAATGTCAGAAATGTATTTTTGGACATTGAGTTGTTTGGGTCTTATTCTCAATATACCAGATGAAAATAAACAGTTAAGATGGAAAATTTAAATTTTTCATATAGTTGCATAATAACTCTGGAAACAGAGATATTCTCCTTAGACAACACCTCACTTTTACTTTCTTAAATATTCAGGTTTATTACTCTGTGGATTGACCGACAGCACTGGAGATGTTAACTAATAAAAATAATCATCAAAAATACAAATTATCTAATAATCGTGCACACAGTGTAGAGTAGGCGGTGGAGATAGAAGACGTCTTCTTTCTAGAACTTATCATGGAGTGGTGAGATGTATACAAATAAACCATTAACATATTTTATTGGCTGTACAAAGACTGTTGAATTCTTTATATTGTTATATTACTGAATTATTTTATAACTTCCATAATCCCAACTGATAGCACATCGGTATCTCTGTGTGATCTGAAGATGTATGTAGAGCTCTACCACATTATTGCTTTATACCGGCATCACAATGCTATTCATGTTTTTTATTACACAGAATTTTATATATTTTACACCAACTCATCTTCAATCCACTCAGATTCCCACAATATGAGATAGTAATAATTTATCTATATAATTTTCCTAGAGAAGAATGGATAGAGACAGAAAGAAGATGGTAGAGAGGATATTACGCCTCACCCTAGAGATCCTCTTCCGGCTTACTGGAGAGGTGAGAGATTCTGATGACGTCACATTACATCATTCTTATCTATGGGAATAACAGATGGACAGAACTGGAGAGGTGAGGACTCTAGAAATGTCTGGAGTGAGATTTATTAATGTGTCTCTCCATAACCAGGATTACACAGTAGTGAAGAAGACCTCTAGTGAGCGCTGCCAGGCCCCTGTATCTGAGGGATGGAGAAGACCCCTGAGCCCAATCACAGGACCTCCACCTCACCCCCTGATACACGAGGACATCAATGACCAGAAGATCCTAGAACTCATTTACAAGATGATTGAGCTGCTGACTGGAGAGGTGACACTACTGGGAATGCTGGGACATTATACAGTAACGCTATGAAGGGATCGGGGGGATGACCTTATCATTGTATGTGTCAGGTTCCTATAAGGTGTCAGGACGTCACTGTCTATTTCTCCATGGAGGAGTGGGAGTATTTAGAAGGACACAAAGATCTGTACAAGGACATCATGATGGAGGTTACCCAGCCCCTCACATCACCAGGTAATAGACAGGAATAAATAAAATTATTCGGAAGAAAAAGACTCAGGATATATAACCATGCACACCCAATGTTGGAAAAGTGAAAAAAAATCTTTATTATATGATTACATTTAGACAACAAAAGAAAAAATTTTTTTAAAAGCATTTAAAACAGACAAAAACATGTGCAATCTTCATATGGGGGAATTCATGATAATATGCATAAAAATAGCAATAAACCCCACTATGTTATGTGCCACAGGTATATTTTACATCACTTATATAACATTCGATTAATGTAGACCAACTAAGCAACCCTGGTATAAATAGCACAGCACAACCAGTCAAAATATGTGTTTATGACAAAGCAAACCCCCCTAAATAATATAAGTGAATCAAGGAATGAGTAGGAGAGATGGTCTATTGGCAATGGGGGCCCATATTTTAGAGGTATTGGCCAGATTGTGTCACCAAAGTCATATATGACGTGGCACAGTTGATCCACATATAAATAACAAGCCAGGCATTCCTGAGTGGTCAAGTCAAGAAAATAAGTAAATAAAAAATATATGGAAGAATAATTACCTGCTGGCACCAGAGACCCTACGCGTTACGCTGCTCAGACGCAGCTTCGTCAGGGGTATGTTGTCTAAGAGCACATGTGTGTGTTATATAGTTGATCCCAAATGGTGTGACTAGTTTCAGGTGAGTGTTTGTCTCCCTATGGTGTGTAGACAGGCCTGTTCTCATCAGAATGTGTTCCACCCAGTCCACGTGGAACGCAAACGGAAATGGGTTAAACGTCATATCCGGTCCAAAGCAGAGGGCGCCAAATACAGCCCTGAAGCTATTATTGTCAAAGGTGCGTCCCACCCGTACCATACGGTGGAACGGGGGTGGAAGTAAAGTAAACGTCATATCCAGTCAGAAGGGTAAACACGCAGAGCAATGAACTATGCACGTAGTCATAATAAAGAAGAGGCTTGCGTTCCACGATGGAATGCAAAAGCCCCAGGAGCAGCGCGTCCGCTGCAGAGAATAATAGTGATCACACAAGAAAGTGCTAGCATTAAAAAAAAAAAAAAGAAGAAAGAATTGCAGTCCAAACCAGGAATACTAAGAAGTCAGTATATGATCTGAGGACAATCACCAAACATGCATAGATACAAAGATGCATCACATAACAGAATACAGACCTGGACATATAAGACTCACTAACCAGACAGACATAAAACAACAAAAAAATTCTTTTTAAAATAAAACTCTCTCCTTTCCCTCTTTCCTTTTTTCTCTTCCTTTCTTTCTCCTTTCCCTTTCCCTTCTTTTCCTTCCCCTTTCCATCCTCCCCTCTCCTTCCTTTATTAAGATAAAAGACAAGACATATAAATGCATATGAGACTGTGTGCAAGTATGTGAAAAGATGCACACAGTTAAACAATCACAAATACAAGAAATAAGCAATAAACTAATGGAACTGCACAAGTTGGCCCCATGGGAGGGAAAAAAAAAAAAAAAGGTGAATCAAAACCCCAATAGTGGGCAAGATTCCACATATAAGAACACCATGGGAGTCTGGAAAAGTCAGAACTGGAAAATACTCATTCGTGCCCCTCATAGCCACTACATCAAACATTAGGGTCCAATAAGAAACCAACCCCGGGGAACTGGGTAGAATTTAAAAAATATTGATATTAAAGCTGCTGGAATGGAATTTAAAGGAGGTGCACATGCACCCCCAAAATAAACAGAGTACTGCTTATAAGGACACCATGGAAATTTAAGCCAAGTAACCAGTAAATGAGAGATCCTCATTTATGCCCTTTGGGGCCACTGTGTCAAGTGTAAAGATCCACCTGGATTCTGTCCTCAAAAGGTCCCTAGTATGATCTGAATTGCGAGGGTTAGGCTTCATTTTTTGGAGGCCTGTAACTCGCAATTTATTAGTGCTGCTGGAATGGAATTGAAGAAAGTGCAGGGCCACCGTGGAGATGGTCCTGCCCTTTCTCAAATCCTGTTCAGCAAGATGGATATTCGAAGCGTGTTGCTGTACCCGCCTCCGAAGTTCCTGCGATGTTTGACCAACATAGACCTTGGGACAGGGACAGGTCAAAGCATAAATAACATTAGTGGACCTGCAGTTAATGTAGTCCCTCAAAGGAAATTGACGATTGTCAGTCGGGTTAGTAAAGATTTTTTCAGATGAAAAAAATGGACATGCAGAACAATTGCCGCAGGGAAAAGAGCCTTTGAGCCTATTACCACCAGAGGTATTGTACAACGGACGTAAGTAATGGTTATGAACGAGTTTGTCCCTTAAATTTGGGGCTCGTCTAGCCGTCAGCAAAGGTTTGTTTGATAATATACTGGATAGACGGTGATCCGTCTTCAGTATATTCCAATGTTTGCGGAATAGACCACCTACTTCATTCCATTGATTGTTAAACCTAGTAATAAATCTGATCTGTGTGTCTTCCATGTCAGCTCGTGGTTGCAACAGAACCTCCCGTGGTTTGGCGATGATCCTCTGATGTGCTTTAGAGATTATGGATTTCGGATAGCCCCGTTCACGAAAGCGTGTAGTTAGGTTACTGGCCTCAGTTTTGAAGTCATCCTGTGTTGTACAATTCCTCTTGGCCCTTGAAAACTGTCCCACTGGTATACTGTCTCTCAAATTTCTGGGATGAAAGCTTTGGTAATGTAGAAGACTGTTTGTAGCAGTCGATTTTCTGTATAATTTAGTAACAAGTGATCCGCCCACTATCCTGATTTCCAAATCCAGAAAATAGACTACGGAAGAAGATATACAATGGGTAAGATGGATGTTAAAGTCATTGACATTAAGTCTATCAACAAAATCAATTGCCTCCGCCTCCGTGCCCGTCCAAATAATTAAAATATCATCAATGAAGCGGAACCACTTGAAAACCCCATAATTGTATTCCCGTAAGGGATAGACGTGTGTATCCTCCCACCAACCCAGGAATAGATTGGCGAAGGCGGGCGCACACCGTGCGCCCATGGCGGTCCCAGAGGCCTGCCGATAAAACACATGATCGAATACAAAATAGTTGTGCGTGAGGATAAATTTCAAAAGATCCACAATAAAGGAGTCATGCAGACGATTACCTCCACTCGTGTTATTCAGAAAGTGCAGGACCGCTGCTATGCCGTCCTGGTGAGCTATATTGGAATACAGCGATTCAACATCAACAGTAATGAGCAGGAACTGGTCAGGTAAACTTAGGGAGTTGAGAGACTGTATTAGATGGGAAGAGTCTCTGAGATAAGAAGGAAGGCTGGTGGCAAGTGGCTGCAAGAAAAAATCTACATAAAAGCATGCATTTATGTAGATTTTTTCTTGCAGCCACTTGCCACCAGCCTTCCTTCTGGTGGCAGCCTTCCTTCTTATCTCAGAGACTCTTCCCATCTAATACAGTCTCTCAACTTCATAAGTTTACCTGACCAGTTCCTGCTCATTACTGTTGATGTTGAATCGCTGTATTCCAATATAGCTCACCAGGACGGCATAGCAGCGGTCCTGCACTTTCTGAATAACACGAGTGGAGGTAATCGTCTGCATGACTCCTTTATTGTGGATCTTTTGAAATTTATCCTCACGCACAACTATTTTGTATTCGATCATGTGTTTTATCGGCAGGCCTCTGGGACCGCCATGGGCGCACGGTGTGCGCCCGCCTTCGCCAATCTATTCCTGGGTTGGTGGGAGGATACACACGTCTATCCCTTACGGGAATACAATTATGGGGTTTTCAAGTGGTTCCGCTTCATTGATGATATTTTAATTATTTGGACGGGCACGGAGGCGGAGGCAATTGATTTTGTTGATAGACTTAATGTTAATGACTTTAACATCCATCTTACCCATTGTATATCTTCTTCCGTAGTCTATTTTCTGGATTTGGAAATCAGGATAGTGGGCGGATCACTTGTTACTAAATTATACAGAAAATCGACTGCTACAAACAGTCTTCTACATTACCAAAGCTTTCATCCCAGAAATTTGAGAGACAGTATACCAGTGGGACAGTTTTCAAGGGCCAAGAGGAATTGTACAACACAGGATGACTTCAAAACTGAGGCCAGTAACCTAACTACACGCTTTCGTGAACGGGGCTATCCGAAATCCATAATCTCTAAAGCACATCAGAGGATCATCGCCAAACCACGGGAGGTTCTGTTGCAACCACGAGCTGACATGGAAGACACACAGATCAGATTTATTACTAGGTTTAACAATCAATGGAATGAAGTAGGTGGTCTATTCCGCAAACATTGGAATATACTGAAGACGGATCACCGTCTATCCAGTATATTATCAAACAAACCTTTGCTGACGGCTAGACGAGCCCCAAATTTAAGGGACAAACTCGTTCATAACCATTACTTACGTCCGTTGTACAATACCTCTGGTGGTAATAGGCTCAAAGGCTCTTTTCCCTGCGGCAATTGTTCTGCATGTCCATTTTTTTCATCTGAAAAAATCTTTACTAACCCGACTGACAATCGTCAATTTCCTTTGAGGGACTACATTAACTGCAGGTCCAATAATGTTATTTATGCTTTGACCTGTCCCTGTCCCAAGGTCTATGTTGGTCAAACATCGCAGGAACTTCGGAGGCGGGTACAGCAACACGCTTCGAATATCCATCTTACTGAACAGGATTTGAGAAAGGGCAGGACCATCTCCACGGTGGCCCTGCACTTTCTTCAATTCCATTCCAGCAGCACTAATAAATTGCGAGTTACAGGCCTCCAAAAAATGAAGCCTAACCCTCGCAATTCAGATCATACTAGGGACCTTTTGAGGACAGAATCCAGGTGGATCTTTACACTTGACACAGTGGCCCCAAAGGGCATAAATGAGGATCTCTCATTTACTGGTTACTTGGCTTAAATTTCCATGGTGTCCTTATAAGCAGTACTCTGTTTATTTTGGGGGTGCATGTGCACCTCCTTTAAATTCCATTCCAGCGGCTTTAATATCAATATTTTTTAAATTCTACCCAGTTCCCCGGGGTTGGTTTCTTATTGGACCCTAATGTTTGATGTAGTGGCTATGAGGGGCACGAATGAGTATTTTCCAGTTCTGACTTTTCCAGACTCCCATGGTATTCTTATATGTGGAATCTTGCCCACTATTGGGGTTTTGATTCACCTTTTTTTTTTTCCCTCCCATGGGGCCAACTTGTGCAGTTCCATTAGTTTATTGCTTATTTCTTGTATTTGTGATTGTTTAACTGTGTGCATCTTTTCACATACTTGCACACAGTCTCATATGCATTTATATGTCTTGTCTTTTATCTTAATAAAGGAAGGAGAGGGGAGGATGGAAAGGGGAAGGAAAAGAAGGGAAAGGGAAAGGAGAAAGAAAGGAAGAGAAAAAAGGAAAGAGGGAAAGGAGAGAGTTTTATTTTAAAAAGAATTTTTTTGTTGTTTTATGTCTGTCTGGTTAGTGAGTCTTATATGTCCAGGTCTGTATTCTGTTATGTGATGCATCTTTGTATCTATGCATGTTTGGTGATTGTCCTCAGATCATATACTGACTTCTTAGTATTCCTGGTTTGGACTGCAATTCTTTCTTTTTTTTTTTTTTAATGCTAGCACTTTCTTGTGTGATCACTATTATTCTCTGCAGCGGACGCGCTGCTCCTGGGGTTTTTGCGTTCCATCGTGGAACGCAAGCCTCTTCTTTATTATGACTACGTGCATAGTTCATTGCTCTGCGTGTTTACCCTTCTGACTGGATATGACGTTTACTTTACTTCCACCCCCGTTCCACCGTATGGTACGGGTGGGACGCACCTTTGACAATAATAGCTTCAGGGCTGTATTTGGCGCCCTCTGCTTTGGACCGGATATGACGTTTAACCCATTTCCGTTTGCGTTCCACGTGGACTGGGTGGAACACATTCTGATGAGAACAGGCCTGTCTACACACCATAGGGAGACAAACACTCACCTGAAACTAGTCACACCATTTGGGATCAACTATATAACACACACATGTGCTCTTAGACAACATACCCCTGACGAAGCTGCGTCTGAGCAGCGTAACGCGTAGGGTCTCTGGTGCCAGCAGGTAATTATTCTTCCATATATTTTTTATTTACTTATTTTCTTGACTTGACCACTCAGGAATGCCTGGCTTGTTATTTATATGTGGATCAACTGTGCCACGTCATATACGACTTTGGTGACACAATCTGGCCAATACCTCTATCTGGCCCCCATTGCCAATAGACCATCTCTCCTACTCATTCCTTGATTCACTTATATTATTTAGGGGGGTTTGCTTTGTCATAAACACATATTTTGACTGGTTGTGCTGTGCTATTTATACCAGGTTTGCTTAGTAGGTCTACATTAATCGAATGTTATATAAGTGATGTAAAATATACCTGTGGCACATAACATAGTGGGGTTTATTGCTATTTTTATGCATATTATCATGAATTCCCCCATATGAAGATTGCACATGTTTTTGTCTGTTTTAAATGCTTTTAAAAAAATTTTTTCTTTTGTTGTCTAAATGTAATCATGTAATAAAGATTTTTTTCACTTTTCCAACATTGGGTGTGCATGGTTATATATCCTGAGTCTTTTTCTTCCGAATAATTTTGTGTCTTTACATCAGGTTACTGTAGCATCCCTTTCTATTTGTGATTATTATTCCCCAGCAGTGCCCACTTTTTCTTTTTGTGTACTTGTATTTCTAGACAGGAATAAATTCACACGGCCTATAATTATCTGTATGTAAAGAATGAATTCAGTCCCTGTATGTGTTTCCTCCAGATCTATCCAGTAAGAGGACAACACCAGAGAGATGTCCCCGTCCTCTTCTTCCACAGGACTGTAAACAAGAAGACCCCAATGTTCCTCAGGATCATCAGGTAGATGGAGAGAAGATGTCATGAGATCTCCCCTATGATGTGTAGACGGCTGTGAAGGTCTTGTGCTCAGTCTTGTTTTATCCACCAGTATTATGTGTTTTTTACTTGTGTAATGAGAACGGTGGAGATGGCAGGATTAGAGCTGATCATAGATGTGACTTCTCCATCTGTCTTTGACTTTTATAATATTTGTTTCAGGGTGAAGATCTGACCCATATTAATACTACAGAGACATATGTGAGGGGTGATGAGCGGTGTAAAGAGGAGATTCCTACATATGACTACCCAGGTGAGTAGTAACCACTAGATACAGAGAAATTAAAGATTCTTCTCAGTCACCGGCTGTGGCTGCTTTATCAGTGGTGTAGTCCGGTTGTGTTACAATTGTGTGATCACCATTTTACCTCTAGACCACAAGATTTTCCTCCATCCAAAAATGTTCACATTACTTTGTGTAATTGTGAAAGACCTTTTCTGTAGAACTTACAACCTGGAGGATCCACCTAACCCCTGGGATTAGAAGCCTCTGTCCATTACCTGCTCAGATCTGTAAACTACAAAGCCAAATGACAGCGTACGTAGAATGTGCTGACAAGTGAGAAAATCACTTGAAGAGAAAGTGGAGGGTGATGATGCTGTTGGCTTCCTAGAACCCTGATATCTTATTGGATGAATCTACCTTCTCTCCCTTCTGTGCTGCTGAATGTGCTCATATGGTCCCTACAAGACCAGGTCCCGTCTTTCTGGCCAAACTTCACTTTTTTGATCGATAACATTAAATGTGCAGTGAGGCCAAGTGTGAATTTCTGTACAATAACAACAGAGTTTCCCTTTATCCTGACTTTTCAATTTCTTTTAAAATTGACTAACTTCAAACAGGATTGTGATAAACTATACAGAAAACATTACACCTGTGCCATGCTATATCTCTAAGCTGTGCGTGGCTGATGGCTGTAATATACATTTATTCACACCTGCAGGAGATGTGTTGGCATGACTCGAGCCCTGGTTTCATGGATTCACTCAACGCCATAAATTACATTATTTTTCAATCCTAAGGAATTCAGATTACTGCACAATCTCTCCTGAAATGTGGGCGCTAATAGTTTCTCTACTCTTCTGCTCAGGAGTCATAGTAGCTCCAATGGTCCACCATAAATGAGTGCAACTCCAGTTTAGTGTTGGAGCTCTCCCCTTATATATATGTTGTTGGGAATGTAACATATCTTTTATTCTGTCTTTTTTTTTCCAGTTTCATTTTGTATGATAGCTTTATTGTGGTGGGATCGGCCGGCCTCACTTATGTGAGTCTGTAACTCCCTGGTAGTCTTTAAAAGAAGGTCTCCATTACGTCTTCCCAATGCTCGAGGTCTAAATTTAAGACACCTCAGCTCTGCACTATTATAAAAAAGTTCACTTTAAATGTCTAATATTTCTTCTTGACACTCATCTGATAGAAAATATTGTCCCTTACGATAGTTTAGATTGCCAAGAGCCACCGAGCCCCATACTGTAATTACCCCAGAGAGGTTTCACCACTAGTTACTCATTTATTACTGATGAAGACTGTTGAGTTTGATAATTTCAGTAGATGTGTTATTGTGTATAGTCACAGTTTTTGACTTCAGTAATCCTCTGCTTTAACCCCTTCCTGCAGCCAGTTTTCTGTTCCTATCTGGCCCCATTTTTCAAATCTGACGTGTGTCACTTTATGTGGTGATAACTTTGGAATTCTTCACAAAGGATAATAGGAAACAAATGGACCTTACAAATTATTTTCCAACTTCTCTTGAGTCCGACAATACCCTATATATGGTTGTACACTACTGTCTGGGCACATGGCAGGTTAAGAAGAGAAGGAGCGACATTTAGCTATTTGAATGCAGATCTTGCTGGAATAGTTTGCAGACACAATGTATTGGGGGCACTGTTCATGGTCACCTGGCAGCTCAAAAGATGGTCACCATGAACAGTTTGGCGCTATATACTCCAGATCCCAGGGACTGCCTTGCTCATCACCCTTTAACGTCAAGAAGAATAGTCAGGTATTCGGGTCAGAACTAGGAGGGCAGAGAAAATAACAAATCAGAAGACACAAGAGTAGTCAGTAAACGGGCCGGGGTCACAATAGGAAACAAATACACAAGCCGGGAGCTGAGTACAGAGGACTGAACCAGAGGAGAACAAGGCTGTATCTGGCAGCTTCCAGCAATATGCTTCCAGCTTTAGTAGGGTGCGGTGCTTTCTAAATGGCTGAAGCAGGGAGCAGATTACTCTAGCTGGACAGCACACACACCCATACTGCCAGACTGGATGGTACTACTGGTCCCAACAACCCTAATCTTAGTGGCTGGACAGAGCCTGCACCGCCCAGAGCTTCTGGTTCTGACGTCTCTTCCATCACAAGTGCCGCCTGCAGAATTAATAAGGAGACGCCTGGTGACAAAAGCAGACGTCACACAAGTCGAAGCAGGAGGAGAAGTAAATGCCCCAGAGGAGATGGGTCACACCATTTGCAGAAATCCTAATATAACAAAATGGCAGAAAATCAGAGCAGTAGAAATCCCCATAAAGTGACTCCATGTTGGAAATTCTAATCCTCAGTGAATTAATCTATAGGAGTAGTGACTATTTTGATTCCACAGTCACTTTCCAGAAATTAGCACTCGGTGGATGTTGGAGAGTGAAAATTGCAAATATATCATTTTATTACCCAACACATAGTGCCCAGATTGTGCTCCAGGAGACACACACCGTAAATTAAGTGTGTTCTTCTCACTATAGTAATGCCAAATACATGGAGGCTAAATGTGGTTTGAGCGCACTGCAAGGCTCAGAACGAGGGGGAGATTTGACTTTGGGAGAGTGGATATTGCTGGATTGGTTTATGGAAGCCATGTTGCTTTTCAAAAACCTTTGAGCCACTAATAATGTGGAAACTTACGTTTTTCCATTGACAGATGATGGACCTGAGTGGGGACTTGTTTTTTGTGGGATGAGTAGAAGTTTTCATTGGTATTATTTTTGCCTACATAACATTTTTTGATGGCTTCTTATTCCATATTTTGGAGGCAGAATGAACAAACAGTTGGACACCACGCTCTACTGGTTCCTCCTATGAGGTTTTCTATTAGACTGTGAACTGTCATTCTGGCAATAACTTGCCATTTCTACAGACATTTTAAGTACAATTAACACAAGAATCTCATAGAAAAAGAAATAAAGATTGCGTACCACATCTAAATCAATCTCAACAAACACATCCCTGGGCTACATGCTAATCCAGGGAAATGAAGAGATATAAGCTCAAGTTTAAAAATCAATTTTATTAGACACAAATCTAAAAAATAACAGGAATATTTAAAATATTCCTCTATTTTTTAGATTTGTGTCTAATAAAATTGATTTTTAAACTTGAGCATATATCCCTTCATTTCCCTGGATTAGCATGTAGCCCAGGGATGTGCTTGTTTAGACATTTTAAGTAGAAATGTTCAAAAATATAAATTTCAATGATATTTTATTCAAAATTAATAATTTTTTTTTCTTGGCAGATGACTGTACCAGAAGATCAGATGGACAGGAGATTTTTAAATCTGATGCTCTTGAGATCCCACATGATGCAATTGAAGTGAATGCCATTACTCCAGATATACCATCATCCCTTCACAGCAAAGATCTATCATCTGATCCTATGAAACAGGTCCTATCTTCTGATTCATTACCAACTACTAAGGAAAATCAAAATAAAATAAGCATTAAAAAACGAACTGCTCCTAAAGCAAAGAAATCATTTTCACGTTCAGAAAATGGAAATAGTTTTACCCTCGAGAAGTCTATTCTTAAACATCAAAAATTACACACAGCGGACAATAGATTTTGTTACAAATGTGGAAAATGTTTTAACCAGAAATCAGTTTTTGTTGTTCACCAGAAAACCCACACAGGGGAGAAGCCTTTTTCATGTTCAGAATGTGGGAAATGTTTTAACCATAAAGCGCATCTTGATATCCACCAGAGAACTCACACAGGGGAGAAGCCTTTTTCATGTTCAGAATGTGGGAAATGTTTTATCCAGAAAGCGCATCTTGATAACCACCAGAGAACCCACACAGGGGAGAAGCTCTTTTCCTGTTCAGAATGTGGGAAATGTTTTAACAATAAATATGTTTTGGTTAACCACCAGAGAATCCACTCAGGGAAGAAGCCTTTTTCATGTTCAGAATGTGGGAAATGTTTTAATCATAAAGCGCATCTTGATATCCACCAGAGAACTCACACAGGGGAGAAGCCTTTTTCATGTTCAGAATGTGGGAAATGTTTTATACAGAAAGCGCAACTTGATAACCACCAGAGAACCCACACAGGGGAGAAGCTCTTTTCCTGTTCAGAATGTGGGAAATGTTTTAACAATAAATATGTTTTGGTTAACCACCAGAGAATCCACTCAGGGAAGAAGCCTTTTTCATGTTCAGAATGTGAGAAATGTTTTAACCGGAAAGCGCATCTTGATAGCCACCAGAGAACCCACACAGGGGAGAAGCCTTTTTCTTGTTCAGACTGTGGGACATGTTTTAACCGGAATGCGTATCTTAATAAGCACCAGAGAACCCACATAGGGGAGAAGCCTTTTTCATGTTCAGAATGTGGGAAATGTTTTAACTGGAAAGCGAATCTTGTTAGACACCAGAACAGTCACACAAGGGAGAAGCCTTTTTCCTGTTCAGAATGTGGGAAATGTTTTAACCAGAAATCAGGTTTGATTAGGCACCAGAGAACCCACACAGGGGAGAAGCCCTTTTCCTGTTTAGAATGTGGGAAATGTTTTAATCGTAAAATGATTCTTGATAGACATAAGAGAACTCACACAGGGGAAAAGCCTTTTTCTTGTTCAGAATGTGGGAAATGTTTTAACCGGAAAGAGCATCTTGATAACCACCAGAGAACCCACACAGGGGAGAAGCCTTTTTCATGTTCAGAATGTGGGAAATGTTTTAACCATAAATCACATCTTGATAGTCACAAGAGAACCCACACAGGGGAGAAGCCTTTTTCATGTTCAGAATGTGGGAAATGTTTTAACCAGAAATCGGCTTTGGTTAAGCACCAGAGAACTCACACAGGGGAGAAGCCTTTTTCATGTTCAGAATGTGGGAAATGTTTTAACCAGAAATCAGCTTTGGTTAAGCACCAGAGAACTCACACAGGATAGAAGCCTTTTTTTCTAATCTTTTTTTTTTTAATCCAATAAATTTTTATTGAGATTTTTTTACAAAACAAGAAACCAGTACATACTGTTAAGCGTCGGTATGTTGTTGGAGTTGAAATGGTTTCAGAAGCTTCTGTGGTCTCCCATTTTGGTCCAGCCAGGGCTGATGCTGCTCAGCATCATCATCAGCCCCAACGCTTGTCTGGTCCACGAGATGTGCAGATTGTCTCCTGGGTATTTGTGCCTAGCAATGTTAAGCATAGGTTGCAGAGGGAGATAGGGCTTTTGGAGTCTAAGTCCAGGATTCGCCGCACTGAGCACGCCCATGACCTGGCGGATCGTGATTGGTGGTTTGGCACCCACCTGACCCGGTGACCTGACACCGCCTGATTGGTCCACGGGTAGCGTCACCAATGGCGCATCGGTGGGCAGGGTTTAGTCTTTAAATGGCCCGCCCATAAACATGGCGGCGTGCTCTGATCATTTGAGCAAGTGATGCTGTGGTGTGGACAACTGTGTTCCACGTGCTCCCTAGCTGTTCACTCCGGAACCTGCTGATGCCAGAGTTCGCTCGGCTGATCAGCACAGGTCGCTTAGGCAGGCTTAGATGTGCATAGGCAGGTAGCTTCGTCTTGCACCCTGGCTCAGCCAAAGGGGTCACCTATCACCCCGAGCAGCCTGCAGACGTCCTGTCCACAGCTATCGCCTGTCAGCCACGTGGAGTTTTACCCTTCAGTCCAAGAGCACGCCGGCTGGAGGAACGTGTACCCGTTGGCGTAGTCACACACGCATCCTAGTGCCGCCACTGTAGTCCCTGTGCTATAACAGGACTACAGATAGTTTTTTTCTGCCTATCTCTCGTGCAGCTAACGGAGATAGTGCGAATTGCTATACCCGTTCCAGTGTGCAGAAACACGGAGGGGTTTTACATTTAAGTTGGTTGCTTCCCTTTCCACCCGGAAAGTGTTCGGCAGCAGTCCACCAGGCTGCATCGCGAACCCCAGGGTCGGTTGCGTTCCATTATATTAAAGTCTGCAACCGCCCTCCTAACACATACAATAAAAAAATAACATACCATAGGGATGACATACATGCATCTCTCCAATATATCCTTTCAGCTTGCCCATTACCGTCTGATAACTTGCAATTACTATATCTTACTTCTAGCTGGAGAAGGAAATATTCTTAAATATTTATCAAGAAGGACTCAGTAAATATCAGAAATACGACCCATACTATTTCCCTTCTCTAATACCAACTTAACAAAAGTATTATTTTCTGCCCAAAAGGGAGTCCATCTTGATTGTGCATTAAATGAATGCCGAAACTGTAAAGATTTATAGAATTGTTTGTCATCCCAAATTCCCCCTTTAATTGATCAAAGCACTTAAGTATCCCTTTAGATAATATGTTTTATATCGTATATATTCCTTTATCCACCCAACTCCGAAATCCCTCTAATTTATAGAACTCAGCATATTTATTATTAAACCATATAGGTGTAGATTCATTGCAGTCTCCTATTTCCATTATATCTTTACTCCTATCCCAGACCTTGTAGAGTAGAGCAAGTGTAGGGTATATTGATTTCTTGTGTACGAGGTCATTCAGTTCCACTATATGAATAGGAATATTCCACGGTGTTCCTGAAGTAATTAACCCCTTAATACTATTTGGGTTTGCAGCGCTATGCCACCCACCCAAATGTTGCAATTCCGCTGCCATATAATGCAATGGGGAAAAAAAGTATTTAGTCGGCCACCAATTGTGCAAGTTCTCCCACTTAAAAAGATGAGAGAGACCTGTAAGTGACATCATAGGTCGACCTCAACTATGAGAGACAAAATGGGAAAACAAATCCTGAAAATCACATTGTCTGAGATGGGAAGAAATTTTTTTTTAAATTTTGGTGGAAAATAAGTATTTGGTCAATTACAAAAGTTCATCTCAATACTTTGTTATATATCCTTTGTTAGCAATGACAGAGGTCAAACTTTTTCTGTAAGTCTTCACAAGGTTGTCACACACTGTAGCTGGTATGTTGGCCCATTCCTCCATGCAGATCTCCTCTAGAACAGTGATGTTTAAGGGCTGTCGCTGGGCAACATGGTCTTTCAACTCCCTCCAAAGGTTTTCTATAGTGTTTAGATCTGGAGACACTAGGCCACTCCAGGACCTTGAAATGCTTCTTACGAAGCCACTCCTTCATTGCCCTGGCGGTGTGCTTGGGATCATTGTCATGCTGAAAGACCCAGCCGCATTTCATCTTCAATGCCCTTGCTGATGGAAGGAGGTTTGCACTCAAAATCTCATGATACATGACCCCATTCATTCTTTCATGTACACGGATCAGTCGTCCTGGTCCCTTGGCAGAGAAACAGCCCAAAAGCATGATGTTGCCACCCCCATGCTTCACAGTAGGTATGGTGTTCTTTGGATGCAACTCAGCATTCTTTCTCCTCCAAACACGCCGAGTTGTGTTTCTACCAAACAGTTCTACTTTGGTTTCATCTGACCATATGACATTCTCCCAATACTCTTCTGGATCATCCAAATGCTCTTTAGAAAACTGCAGACAGGCATGGACATGTAATAGCTTAAGCAGGGGGACACGTCTGGCACTGCAGGATCTGAGTCCCTGGCGGCGTAGTGTGTTACTTATGGTAGCCTGTGTACCATTGGTCCCAGCTCTCTACAGGTCATTCACTAAGTCCCTCTTTGTGGTTCTTGGATTTTTACTCACCGTTCTTGAGATCATTTTGACCCCACGGGGTGAGATCTTGTGTGGAGCCCCAGATCAAGGGAGATTATCAGTGGTCGTGTATGTCTTCCATTTTCTAATGATTGCTCCCACAGTTGATTTCTTCACACCAAGCTGCTTGTCTATTGCAGATTCAGTCTTCCCAGCCTGGTGCAGGGCTACAATTTTGTTTCTGGTGTACTTCGACAGCTCTTTGGTCTTCACCATAGTGGAGTTTGGAGTGTGACTGTTTGAAGTTGCGGACAGGTGTCTTTTATACTGATAACAAGTTCAAACAGGTACCAGTACTACAGGTAATGAGTATAGGACAGCGGAGCCCCTTAAAGAAGAAGTTACAGATCTGTGAGAGCCAGAAATCTTTCTTTCCAAATCAGACAATGTGATTTTCAGGGTTTGTTTTCTCATTTTGTCTCCCATAGTTGAGGTCGACCTATGTTGTCAATTACACGCCTCTCTCATCTTTTTAAGTGGGAGAACTTGCACAATTGGTGGCTGTCTAAATACTTTTTTTTCTTATTTTTTCTAATATGCTCGAATTAGAGATATCATCAAATGGTAGAATAACCGACTTATCCCAATTAATGGACAGTCCTGACCATTCACCAAACTCGCCAATAATGTTCAGAATAGGATCAATAGACTTCTGGATATATTGTACATATAGAACGGTTTGTGTATTATACAATCACTGTATTTTATGTAGTGTGGTCTCCCGCTTCTGAGGTGCCACCACGTAACCAATTGCTTGTGAAATAAAGGTTTTTGACCAAACTCATGTTTGGTGTTTCTGATTATTCCCAAATGGTCTGCCATTCATATCCTAGCATAGATATGTCACCATCTTATTGGTACTAGACAATTGTCTGATACGTAGATACTTTCCTTTGGTTTGATATATATTATTTGCTTTGTTCAATTTTTATTTTTGTTGTGTTAACCCATTTACCCCCGAACGTGGTTTGCACGTTAATGACCAGGCCAATTTTTACAATTCTGACCACTGTCACTTTATGATGTAATAACGTTGGAACGCTTCAACGGATCTCACTGATTCTGAGATTATTTTTTGTCACATATTGTACTTCATGATAGTGTTAAAATTTCTTCGATGTGACTTGGCGTTACTTTGTGATCAGAAATTTTGGCAAAATTTGAATTTTCATGCCCTTAAATCAGAGATATGTCACATAAAATAGTTAATAAATAACATTTCCGACATGTCTGCTTTATACCAGCACCATTTTGAACCAATTTTTTTTTTGTTAAGTTATAATGGTTAAAAGTTAAAAGCGATTTCTAATTTTTTCAACATAATTTAAAAAACCCTTTTTTTAGGGACCACATCACATTTGAAGTAACTTTGAGGAGCCTTTATGACAGAAAATGCCCAGAAGTGACACCTTTAAGGTGGTTCACAGGAAGTTTAGGAATGTGGAAGAAAACAATGAACATTTAACTTTTTTTCACAAGAATGTTACTTTAGAAACAATTTTTTTTTATTTTTGCAAGGGTAACAGGAAAAAATGTACCACAAAATTTGTAGTGCAATTTCTCATGAGCACGCCAATACCCCATATGCGGGGGAAAAACACTGTTTGGGCATATGGCAGGGCTCGGAAGGGAAAGAGCGCCATTTGACTTTTTGAATGTAAAATTTGTTTGAATAATTAGCGGACGCCATGTCACGTTCTGGGAGCCCCTGCTGTGCCTAAACAGTGAAAACTCCCCATAAGTGACACCATTTTGGAAACTAGACCCCTCAGGGAACTTATCTAGATGTGTGGTGACCTTGAACCCCCAGGTGCTTCACAGAAGTTTATAACATTGAGCCATAAAAATAAAATTTTCACATTTTTCCCACAAAAATGTTTTCCAGCCCCCAATTTTACATTTTCATAAAGGTAACAGGAGAAATTGCACAACAAATGGTATTGTGCAATTTCTCATACGATACCCCATATGTGGGGCAAAACCTCGGATTGAGCGCATGGAAGGGAAGGAGCACCATTTGACTTTCTGAATGTAAAATTTGCTTGAATAATTAGCTGATGCAATGTTGTGTTTGGGAAACCCCTGATGTGCCTAAACAGTGGAAACCGCCCCATTTTGGAAACTAGACCCATCAAGGGACTTATCTAGATGTGTGGTGAGCACCCTGAACCCCCAGGTGCTTCACAGAAGTTTAGAACGTAGAGCTGTGAAAATAAACAAAACTTTTTCCACAAAAATGATCTTTTAGCCCCAAATTTTTTATTTTCACAAGGGTAAGAGGAGAAAATGGACTGCAAAAACTGTTGTGCAATTTCTTCTGAGTACGCCGATACCCCAAATGTGGAAAAAAAAACACTGTTTGGATGCACGGCAGGTTCAGAAAGGAAGGAGCACTGTGTGACTTTATGAACGCAAAATTGGCTGGAATCGAGAGCGGACGCCATGTCGTGTTTGGAGAGCTCCTGATGTGCCTAAACAGCGGAAACCCCCCATAAGTGACCCGATTTTGGAAACTAGACCCCTCAAGGATTTTATCAAGGGTATTGTGAACATTTTGAACCTAGACGTACGACACAGCATTTTGATATCATTAGATCATTAGGTCATCATATTGAATAAGTTGTCATTAGTCTTGAGCGCAAGTGCTTGCTAGTAGAGTTTGCATCGGGTACTCGGGTATGCACAAAGCATCGTGGGTGTTCGCGGGACATGCTCGAGTCCCCGCCCCGCATGTTTCACGGTTGTTAAAACCCCCAAAAAACATGCGGGGATTGTTCGTGTATGGCAGGCAATCCCCACGTGTTTTTTTTTTTGCTGTATAACAGCCACGAAACATGCACGGTGGAGACTTGAGTATGTCACCCGAGCACCCACGATACACGGAGCAAACCCAAGCACCCGATGCAAACTCAACACTAGTCGCCATATCCTCATCATTTTTTTCTTTACTTTTGAAAAAATCCCAACCCTAACATAACCCTAACCTTAACACAACTCTAATCCTAACTGTAACCCTAATCCTAACCCCAACCCTAACCCTAACACAACGCTAACCCTACCCCAAGGGATCTATTCACTATAAAGAGGCAGCAGAGTTACTCTGGACTCTATCTGGCCTCTGTTTAGCGGTGTCCTTTTTTTCAGAGGTTCACAAAACTGTGGCTAATGGCACTTTTATGCCCATCTAATTAAAAGACAGACACCGTGGGATCAATGGCCAGACTGCGTCCACGGTGCCTCCATCTGACTCATTACAGGGAGTCTTCCGCAGGGGGTTCCATCTGAATCATGTATTTCAGAGATTTACACAGAAACCCCGGTGTAAGCCCTCAGCACAGAATACAGGATAAATGTGAGCTGAGCCATCCTGCGATCTTTGGGAGGCAGAATGAACAAATCAGCAGCAGGTGAAGAATTGATTTTATTTATTTTTTATACCGTTCCTCATGTGGTATACCGTATTTTTCGGACTATAAGATGCACTGGACCATAAGACGCACCTAGGTTTTAGAGGAGGAAGATAAAAATGTAAGCAAAAAATGTGGTCATGATGCACTTTTAAGGGGGAGGGGGTCTTCTGCTAACACTGGTATAGGGGTAATGTCCCCCAATTCTGACAATATCCCATATTCTGATATATGTGCCCCCCCCCTTCCTTTTATACGTGGTCCCCATCCCCATCCTGGTATGCCTGGCATCCCTCCATCCTGGTATGCATGGCACCCCTCATCCCTATCCTGGTATGCATGGCACTCCTCATCCCTATACTGGTATGCATGGCACCCCTAATCCCTATCCTGGTATGCATGGCACCCCTCATCCCTATCCTGATATGCACGACACCCCTCATCCCTGTCCTAGTATGCATGGCACCCCTCATCCCTGTCCTAGTATGCATGGCACGCCTTATCCCTGTCCTGGTATGCATGGCACCCCTCATCCCTGTCCTGGTATGCATGGCACCCCTCATCTCTGTCCTGGTATACATGGCACCCCTAATCCCCATCATGCTGCACATTAAAAAAAAATAAACACTCCTACTCACCTCTCTTCTCTCCTCCAGCGCTGCATCCTGTCTGCCTGCACTGATCTCTCCATGTGAGCCGCGCATGACGTCACTGCCATGCGCGGCTCACATAGAAAGCTCAGCTGCCGGAAGACACTGCTCCCCACGCCGGAGTGTGCCGGTGTGCACGGGGAGCAGTGACTTCACTCTCCTTCATAGCGGCACACAGCGGAGCTGCGCTGCGGCTGCTGCTGGCTATCTCCTTTGCTCGCTCATTAAAGGGCATGAATATTCAAACCCTCCCCATGCCCATGGGCGTGGAGAGAGGTTGAATATTCATGCCCTTTAACAGAGGGCACAGGTGATTCCGGCAGCAGCAGGAGCCGCAGCGTGGCTACACTGTGTACCGCTATTAAGGAGCATGAATATTCAGTGCTCCCCACGTCCCATGGGGCGTGCGGAGCAGTGAATATTCATTTTCTTTAGCAGCATGGACAGTGTAGGCTGCAGCGGGCGGCTGCTGCCTCCTGTGCCCCGCTTCTCCACCGCTACCGCTCCCCCCACACCCCACATATATAAACACCACACCCCCCAACATTCGGACCATAAGACGCACCCCCCATTTTCCTCCAAAATTTGGGAGGAAAAAAGTGCGTCTTATGGTCTGAAAAATACGGTAAGTGATTAGACGACTTTATTCTTTGGGTCAGTGCGATTAGTGATACCAGATTTATATCGGGTTTTTATGTTTGGCTGCTGTCACACTAAAATACACTTATTTTTGCAAAGACTAGTTTTTGCATCGCCATATTTTTATAGCTATAATTTTTCCATATTTCGACCGACAAAGTCATGTAAAGGTTTGCTTTTTGCCGGACAATTTGAAGTTTTTATTGGTGCCATTTTCAGGCATGTGACATTGTTTAATGGCTTTTTATTCCAATTTTTGGGAGGAATAAACAAAAACCAACAGTTCAGGAAGTTTTTTTTTATGCTGTTCCACATGTAGGGTGACACCACTGAATTTAAATTCTTAGTGATATTGGACGTTTTTTGATATCTGAATTATTTCTGTCGTTACAGAGTGTCCAAGTAAAAAATTGTTTGATTAAATCCAAAATGGATCTTAAAGGCAGAGAACAGGTCTGGCAATCTAAGGCTATAGAATTTTTTAAAAAAGGTAGTACATGTGGTTTTAGTGACACCTCCATCTCAAATAAAGAAACCATACATCAATACAAAAGTCTATTATTCAAGAAAACCAAACTTTGGTGGACCAAAACTTCACTTGAGAATTATCTAGATCAAAAATTAATTCCTGGGAGTCTGAGAATCCAGCTTTTTCCCACTTTTGAACTTGAAGATGAAATCCTTGTTAGTAAATGGATCACAGTAGCCACTACATGCTCCATGTTGTTCATTAAGATCAAAGTGGACAAAAATACCTCCTAAGGCTAAGTGCCAACGATGCAGAAATGCTGTAGATTTTTTCCGCATCTCCCTAGCAGGAAAAACGCATGCGGATTTTACATGCGTTTTTCCGGCCATATAGAAGCGTTTGTCAAGCGTTTTTGCATGCATTTCCGCATGCGGGTTATCAAGCGCTTTTACAAGCAATTTTAGCATCACTTGGAAAAGTGCTTCACAACTTGGTCACACTATATAAATCCATGCAACCGGCATGGATTTATATAGAGTGACCAAGTGAATAGTTAAAAAAAAGAATAAAAATGGTAAAAAATAAAAATAAACATTATACTTACCCAGGGGGGGATTAAGAGTAGCAAGGGCCCCGGGCAGTTTAGAAGGCGCGGGCCCCCCCCCCACACCTGATTTATCACGTGACATGTCACATGATCCCCTGTGATAGATCATGTGATAGTTCACGGGAAATTAATTTTGCATAATATTAATTGTGCTGCCTCATCTGAGAGCAGCACAATATTGGGGCAGATACCCTGATTCCAGCGATGTGTCACTTTTTCAGCTGCTTGTTGTCATTTTGAGAAAATCACCGTTTTATCTGCTGCAGATCTAGCAGCTCTCTGAATGCTGCGCTCTGTATAGCCCCACCCACACCACTGATTGGCAGCTTTCTGCCCATGCTCAGTGTACACAGAAATCTACTGATCAGTGATGGGGGTGGGGTCCTACAGAACTTACTAGTCATCTAGTGATAATTACCTTCTGACAAATCAATGATTTTATCAAAACAACACTAAGCAGCCCAGTAAGTGACACATTACTGGAATCAGTGCCTCTAACCCTACATTATGCTGCTCTCAGATTAGGTGGCAAAAACCTGATGACAGATTCCCTATAAAGGAGCTGTAAACACAAAAAAGTTTGTATTAAAAAAAAATACAAGCCATTTGTGAAATTAACTTTTTTTCATTGTTAATTCACAATAGACTGTATCTTCAACACTTTTGTCAGCAGGTCTTATTACAGACTCTGAATAGGGCAGCTCTCTCCCTCTCCCTCAGCAGAAAGTCACAGCATGGTGAAAAAACGGGATCTTTTATGATTTTCTCATAATAAATAAAAAAGGACATGCAAGTCCTCCAAACTATTTTCCGTTTCTCTATAGGGGAGGTCCTAAATCTTTCTTGTTCTTTAGTTGATCACATGTCAAAAAGGCAAAGCATTTACTATGAACTCGCCTAAAAAAATATGCACTTGGAGAGTAATATCATCATCTGCATGTAAATATTCCTTGACTCTAAGGGCTCGCTCACACTGTCGTATAACACGGCCGAATGCTATGTGATGTTTTATCGGATAGGACTCGGCCCTATGTTATACTATGGGACAGTGCGATTATTGGCATGAGAAAATAATCTCATTCGATATTCGGACCATGTGCACCCATACAAGTCTATGGGTGCATGTAAAACATTGGACTGCACTCGGATGTCATCCAAGTGCAGTCCGATGAACACTCACAGAGACTATGGAGAAGATGGAGAAATTAAGTTTTCCATCTTCTCCATATCTGTGCTGCGAGAGAATCGGATCACACTCAGTTGAAGCTCTGACAGAGTTTGAGCCCAGTGTCATTAGCATAATTGGCCCTATTCTCTTGCATGAGAGAATATATGGCTTAGTGAGTGGACCCTAAAACTGAATAGTAGTGACGGACAGGCACCTCACAAGCGGGATCCATGTAGCTCTCAGATGTCATCTAGGTAGGGCTTCATTCCATGGGGTAGGGCTTAATTTCAAGGTATATAAAAAATGGACTTCAAATAAAAATTAAATGAACACAAAAAGCAGTAATTGAATTATTTTTTTGTATTTATGTTTGCAGCCCCTTTAAAAACCCTTTGAGGACCAAGGCACATATATGTCCCATAGTTTTAAACTGGAAAAAAATTTGATTGAATAAAATTTAAGGTCCTCAAAGGTTTAAGTAGGTCATAAATTCATATGAATACTTGCTCATACAATTGCACATGCCAAAAGATGAAGAAGAACAGAATCAAAAATATGACATTAAGTGGAGCACTTACAGGTATTCAAGGTGAAAGAGACCAGCAAAGGCATCGTCTCGAATGACAGTAAATGAGTTAGAATTCAGCAAGCTGAAAATGAAGACAGCAGGTTAGAAGTGAACCAGACTTTATGGTGCTCAGAATTAGTCAAGCAGAATTTATTGACTGCTCTTGTAAAGCACTGAGACTCCCGCTGTGTATAGATGGCGCCGTGCGGCCTCCCGCTGTGTATAGATGGCGCCGTGCGGCCTCCCGCTGTGTATAGATGGCGCCGTGCGGCCTCCCGCTGTGTATAGATGGCAACGTATAGATGGCTACGTGCGGCCTCCTGCTGAGTATACGTGTATAGATGGCTACGTGCGGCCTCCTGCTGAGTATAGATGCTGCACGGCGCTACCCCCAGAGACAGCAGGAGGCCGCACAGCACCATCTATACTCAGCGGGAGACCGCACGTAGCCATCTATACACAGCAGGAGGCTGCACGGCGACATCTATACACAGCAGGGGGCCGCACGTAGCCATCTATACACAGCGGGGGGCGCACGTAGCCATCTATACACAGCGGGGGGCCGCACGGCGCCGTCTGCACACAGCGGGGGGCCGCACGTAGCCATCTATACACAGCGGGGGGCCACACGTAGCCATCTATACACAGCGGGAGGCTGCACGGCGCCCCCCCAGAGACATCAGGAGGCCGCACGGCGCCAACTATACTCAGCAGGAGGCCGCATGCAGTCATTCACACACACAAACATATACAGACACGCATAAACACATTTGAAACACAAAAATACATACAAACAGACATCACACAATGACATCTGCCCACACACACACACACACACACACAAACAGACATCACACACACACACACACCTGCCCACACACACACACACCTGCCCACACACACATCTGTGTGTGTGTGTGTGTATGTGTGTGTGTGTGTGTATGTGTGTATGTATGTGTATGTGTGTGTATGTGTGTGTGGGTGTATGTGTGTGTGTGTATGTGTGTGTGTATGTGTGTGTGTGTGTGTATGTATGTGTATGTGTGTGTGTGTGTGTCTGTGTATGTGTGTGCGTGTGTCTGTATGTGTGTGTGTATGTATGTGTGTGTATGTGTGTGTATGTATGTGTGTGTGTGTATGTGTGTGTGTATGTGTGTGTGTATGTGTGTGTGTATGTGTGTGTATATGTGTGTGTATATGTGTGTGTGTGTGTATGTGTGTGTGTGTATGTGTGTGTGTGTATATGTGTGTGTGTGTGTGTGTGTGTGTGTAGTGTAGTGTAGTGTAGTGTAGTGTAGTGTAGTGTAGTGTGAGTGTATTAATATAGTCATCTACCTCCTTCTCCTGAAGAATGTGGCAGTAGATCAGTATAGTAACACACACCACACTACATACACATATAAGCAGCTTTAGTATAAAGAATCCTCATGGGGGGGCTTCTTTAAGTGAGATGGAGGTATGGCATGAGACCACTTGTCTCTGCCGAATGTCTGCGCAGGGCCTGTGCGGCTAGCAGTTTTACTGGCCCATTGTGATTGGCCCCTTAGCAGGTTTATTGCATGTATCCGGCAGTTTGTCATATTAGTAAGTCTTTAAAACCTTTCAGAAATTACAGGACATAGTTGGGGTTTGTGCACACTGAGTTTTTGAGGAGTCTTTGGAGCAGAAACGGAGTGGAAACTCACCTCAAAAATGTAAAACTTCTCAAAAACTTGGAGGTTCAGTTTCTGCTTTGAAAGCGTCAAAAAGACTCCTTGTACTCACAGCCTTAGTATGATTGAGAAAAAGACCTGTCCATCAAGTTCTATGGAGTGATTGGTAAGGGGTGTAGATCCATCCATAATGTCTGATCCAATGCTTTACTACAGCCTAAAGCTGGAAAATCTGGGTTATGTTAATAAAAAATAAACCTTAAAAAAACAGTTTTCTGCCCTTTTCTTTCTGGTGTCATGCATGTGGTTTTCTTCTGTAGAATACACTGGATGTACGAGTATACAAGTATTCCATGTTACCTCTGTGAAGTTACTGAGCATTCACATCACTTTGTAGAAAGCACCATGTCCATGTACCTGAACATCGCTGGTTGTATGGGGATCAGAGCCAAAAAAGGGGGAAAAAAGGGCCCGATTTGTAATGTGTTTTAAGTCACTTTTCTTTTGATGTCTTTTAGTATTCCTACATATTTTTGCGCCTGATTCTTATAAATTGTGCGTGTGGTTTCATGAATTTGGGTGGATTTAGCACAAGTCTCATATGTTCGACTGCAATGTCGCAAAAAAACGGAGTAAAAATGACAGCCGCCTATAGAATAATTTGGGGTGGGGGCCTAGTACATTTCTGCAGAAGGGTCTAGCCTATTTTTGCTGTCACTTGAGAGCTTGAGGACGGTGAGTGGTTTTTGCTCCTTTCATGTGGTGCTGGTGCAGTGTGTCGGCCATTGTTGCTGTGGTTTTGTGCTTGTGGGGCGGCGTGGCCTGGAGTCATGGGGACTCGGTCTGGCAGCATGGGTGCTGTGAGGCACCGGGCCGCCCGCCCTGCTGGTGCATTGTCGCTGCGGCGGTGGGTGGCGCACGGCTCCGCTCCCGTTCAGGCAGGAAATGTTAGGACCCACTATGAGGTTTGCCGTGACGTGGCAGTGGGCTTCATACAGTCTGATCATTACATCAAATGGATGAGTTTTTGGAGGTGCGCTCCATGCTCCTTTTTTTTACATTTCTGTAAAGACTTTGTAACATTTTAAATAAACCCAGGAGAAGACATAAAATAGACTTTACAAAAGGGGCAAATTAAAACCGTATAAGGCCGAAATGAGAAACAGCCAAAAACACCGAAAACCACACAAAAATGTGCAAATGAAAACATGGATTGTGCCCAAAGTTTATTATTATAGAGGGATTGATGCCTTTACTTATAAAAAGGGACTTAAAATGGGAGTCGCATCACAGCTCAATACAACCTACTTTATATATCACCAAATACATTAATGTAATTATAGCGGTGCATGGTATGGATGGTGTATATAAACATGCAGACAACATGGCGGTATATTATCGTACCTATAGCGGTGCATGGTATGGATGGTGTATATAAACATGCAGACAAGATGGCGGTATATTATCGTACCTATAGCGGTGCATAGTATGGATGGTGTATATAAACATGCAGACAAGATGGCGGTATATTATCATACCTATAGCGGTGCATAGTATGGATGGTGTATATAAACATGCAGACAAGATGGTGGTATATTATCATACCTATAGCGGTGCATGGTATGGATGGTGTATATAAACATGCAGACAAGATGGCGGTATATTATCGTACCTATAGCGGTGCATAGTATGGTATGGATGGTGTATATAAACATGCAGACAAGATGGCGGTATATTATCGTACCTATAGCGGTGCATAGTATGGTATGGTGTATATAAACATGCAGACAAGATGGCGGTATATTATCGTACCTATAGCGGTGCATGGTAT
Organism: Phyllobates terribilis; assembly: GCF_046119375.1. NCBI lineage: Eukaryota > Metazoa > Chordata > Amphibia > Anura > Dendrobatidae > Phyllobates > Phyllobates terribilis. The sequence goes on from NW_027362820.1 coordinate 7,913,759, forward strand.
GGTATGGATGATGTCTATAAACATGCAGACAAGATGGCGGTATATTATCATACCTATAGCGGTGCATGGTATGGATGGTGTATATAAACATGCAGACAACATGGCGGTATATTATTATACCTATAGCGGTGCATGGTATGGTATGGATGGTGTATATAAGCATGCAGACAAGATGGCGGTATATTATTATACCTATAGCGGTGCATAGTATGGATGGTGTATATAAACATGCAGACAAGATGGCGGTATATTATCGTACCTATAGCGGTGCATAGTATGGTATGGATGGTGTATATAAACATGCAGACAAGATGGCGGTATATTATCGTACCTATAGCGGTGCATGGTATGGATGGTGTATATAAACATGCAGACAACATGGCGGTATATTATCATACCTATAGCGGTGCATAGTATGGATGGTGTATATAAACATGCAGACAAGATGGCGGTATATTATCGTACCTATAGTGGTGCATGGTATGGTATGGATGGTGTATATAAACATGCAGACAACATGGCGGTATATTATCGTACCTATAGCGGTGCATGGTATGGATGGTGTATATAAACATGCAGACAGGATGGCGGTATATTATCGTACCTATAGCGGTGCATAGTATGGTATGGATGGTGTATATAAACATGCAGACAAGATGGCGGTATATTATCGTAGCTATAGCGGGTGCATGATATGGATGGTGTATATAAACATGCAGAGAAGATGGCGGTATATTATTATACCTATAGCGGTGCATGGTATGGTATGGATGGTGTATATGAACATGCAGACAAGATGGCTGTATATTATCGTACCTATAGCGGTGCATGGTATGGATGGTGTATATAAACATGCAGACAAGATGGCGGTATATTATCGTACCTATAGCGGTGCATGGTATGGATGGTGTATATAAACATGCAGACAAGATGGCGGTATATTATCGTACCTATAGTGGTGCATGGTATGGTATGGATGGTGTATATAAACATGCAGACAAGATGGCGGTATATTATCATACATATAGCGGTGCATGGTATGGATGGTGTATATAAACATGCAGACAAGATGGCGGTATATTATGGTACCTATAGCGGTGCATGGTATGGTATGGATGGTGTATATAAACATGTAGACAAGATGGCGGTATATTATCGTACCTATAGCGGTGCATAGTATGGATGGTGTATATGAACATGCAGACAACATGGCGGTATATTATCGTACCTATAGCGGTGCATGGTATGGTATGGATGGTGTATATAAACATGCAGACAAGATGGCGGTATATTATCGTACCTATAGCGGTGCATGGTATGGTATGGATGGTGTATATAAACATGCAGACAAGATGGCGGTATATTATCGTACCTATAGCGGTGCATGGTATGGTATGGATGGTGTATATAAACATGCAGACAACATGGCGGTATATTATCGTACCTATAGCGGTGCATAGTATGGATGGTGTATATAAACATGCAGACAACATGGCGGCATATTATCGTACCTATAGCGGTGCATGGTATGGTATGGATGGTGTATATAAGCATGCAGACAAGATGGCGGTATATTATTATACCTATAGCGGTGCATAGTATGGATGGTGTATATAAACATGCAGACAAGATGGCGGTATATTATCGTACCTATAGCGGTGCATAGTATGGTATGGATGGTGTATATAAACATGCAGACAAGATGGCGGTATATTATCGTACCTATAGCGGTGCATGGTATGGATGGTGTATATAAACATGCAGACAAGATGGCGGTATATTATCGTACCTATAGTGGTGCATGGTATGGTATGGATGGTGTATATAAACATGCAGACAACATGGCGGTATATTATCGTACCTATAGCGGTGCATGGTATGGATGGTGTATATAAACATGCAGACAGGATGGCGGTATATTATCGTACCTATAGCGGTGCATAGTATGGTATGGATGGTGTATATAAACATGCAGACAAGATGGCGGTATATTATCGTAGCTATAGCGGGTGCATGATATGGATGGTGTATATAAACATGCAGAGAAGATGGCGGTATATTATTATACCTATAGCGGTGCATGGTATGGTATGGATGGTGTATATGAACATGCAGACAAGATGGCTGTATATTATCGTACCTATAGCGGTGCATGGTATGGATGGTGTATATAAACATGCAGACAAGATGGCGGTATATTATCGTACCTATAGCGGTGCATGGTATGGTATGGATGGTGTATATAAACATGCAGACAACATGGCGGTATATTATAGTACCTATAGCGGTGCATGGTATGGATGGTGTATATAAACATGCAGACAAGATGGCGGTATATTATCGTACCTATAGCGGTGCATGGTATGGATGGTGTATATAAACATGCAGACAAGATGGCGGTATATTATCGTACCTATAGTGGTGCATGGTATGGTATGGATGGTGTATATAAACATGCAGACAAGATGGCGGTATATTATCATACATATAGCGGTGCATGGTATGGATGGTGTATATAAACATGCAGACAAGATGGCGGTATATTATGGTACCTATAGCGGTGCATGGTATGGTATGGATGGTGTATATAAACATGCAGACAAGATGGCGGTATATTATCGTACCTATAGCGGTGCATAGTATGGATGGTGTATATGAACATGCAGACAACATGGCGGTATATTATCGTACCTATAGCGGTGCATGGTATGGTATGGATGGTGTATATAAACATGCAGACAAGATGGCGGTATATTATCGTACCTATAGCGGTGCATGGTATGGATGGTGTATATAAACATGCAGACAAGATGGCGGTATATTATCGTACCTATAGTGGTGCATGGTATGGTATGGATGGTGTATATAAACATGCAGACAACATGGCGGTATATTATCGTACCTATAGCGGTGCATGGTATGGATGGTGTATATAAACATGCAGACAGGATGGCGGTATATTATCGTACCTATAGCGGTGCATAGTATGGTATGGATGGTGTATATAAACATGCAGACAAGATGGCGGTATATTATCGTAGCTATAGCGGGTGCATGATATGGATGGTGTATATAAACATGCAGAGAAGATGGCGGTATATTATTATACCTATAGCGGTGCATGGTATGGTATGGATGGTGTATATGAACATGCAGACAAGATGGCTGTATATTATCGTACCTATAGCGGTGCATGGTATGGATGGTGTATATAAACATGCAGACAAGATGGCGGTATATTATCGTACCTATAGCGGTGCATGGTATGGTATGGATGGTGTATATAAACATGCAGACAACATGGCGGTATATTATAGTACCTATAGCGGTGCATGGTATGGATGGTGTATATAAACATGCAGACAAGATGGCGGTATATTATCGTACCTATAGCGGTGCATGGTATAGATGGTGTATATAAACATGCAGACAAGATGGCGGTATATTATCGTACCTATAGTGGTGCATGGTATGGTATGGATGGTGTATATAAACATGCAGACAAGATGGCGGTATATTATCATACATATAGCGGTGCATGGTATGGATGGTGTATATAAACATGCAGACAAGATGGCGGTATATTATCGTACCTATAGCGGTGCATGGTATGGTATGGATGGTGTATATAAACATGTAGACAAGATGGCGGTATATTATCGTACCTATAGCGGTGCATAGTATGGATGGTGTATATGAACATGCAGACAACATGGCGGTATATTATCGTACCTATAGCGGTGCATGGTATGGTATGGATGGTGTATATAAACATGCAGACAAGATGGCGGTATATTATCGTACCTATAGCGGTGCATGGTATGGTATGGATGGTGTATATAAACATGCAGACAACATGGCGGTATATTATCGTACCTATAGCGGTGCATAGTATGGATGGTGTATATGAACATGCAGACAACATGGCGGTATATTATCGTACCTATAGCGGTGCATGGTATGGTATGGATGGTGTATATAAACATGCAGACAAGATGGCGGTATATTATCGTACCTATAGCGGTGCATAGTATGGATGGTGTATATGAACATGCAGACAACATGGCGGTATATTATCATACCTATAGCGGTGCATGGTATGGATGGTGTATATAAACATGCAGACAAGATGGCGGTATATTATCATACCTATAGCGGTGCATGGTATGGTATGGATGGTGTATATAAACATGCAGACAAGATGGCGGTATATTATCGTACCTATAGCGGTGCATGGTATGGTATGGATGGTGTATATAAACATGCAGACAACATGGCGGCATATTATCGTACCTATAGCGGTGCATGGTATGGTATGGATGGTGTATATAAACATGCAGACAAGATGGCGGTATATTATCGTACCTATAGCGGTGCATGGTATGGTATGGATGGTGTATATAAACATGCAGACAAGATGGCGGTATATTATCGTACCTATAGCGGTGCATGGTATGGTATGGATGGTGTATATAAACATGCAGACAACATGGCGGTATATTATCGTACCTATAGCGGTGCATGGTATGGATGGTGTATATAAACATGCAGACAAGATGGCGGTATATTATTGTACCTATAGCGGTGCATGGTATGGATGGTGTATATAAACATGCAGACAAGATGGCGGTATATTATCGTACCTATAGTGGTGCATGGTATGGTATGGATGGTGTATATAAATGACGCGCCCCCTGGGCCATGTTCATGGGATACCCGGAGCCGGATCTGGATAGGGGTAGTAGTCCTTGTGGCGGTGACCCGGTCCGTGCCCAGGGTGTCAAACTAAGTGGCAGTCTATGGCAGTAGATGTTACTTGGATGTCGACTACGCCACCCGTTGAGTGTGGCTTTGAAGCCACCGCTGCAGAACAGTCCGCTGAGGCCGGTGGTATGGGTGCAGCGATGATGGGATAACCCCCAACGGGAGGGGTATGGCCTCAGGGCAGCAGGTGTAGATGATGGGGGTTGTGACGATGCAGTAAGAAGAGTCAGAGTCAGGAGATGCAGTTTCAGGGTTTTTACTCACTGGTGTTCTCTCAGTCACTCTGGCCTTGAGTGACCACCCGAGCCGTGCTGCGTCCACCAGGTCCTGGACTCGGCCAACCCCCAGGCAGTCCGGAGCGTGGTCCTGAGCTTCCCTGTCTCTCTCTCTTCCTCCTGGCTGTTCCCACCAGGGATCCACCTTTGGCCGGCTCCCTCGGGTCTCTTGGTGGTCAAACCTCCTCTGGGTTCCCTGACCCTATGCTTGGTGTGCCTTTCTGGTGGATTTGGTGAGGGTCGTGGCAAATCTTGACCACGACCTCCGGTTTCTGGCTGAGGATTAGTGGCCTCCACCAGTTCGGGTTCCGGTACCCGTGTCCGCCAACCCTTCACCCTTTTTGGTTTAAGACTGGGTTCTTGGGGTTCCCTCTGTCTTTCTCTCTAGGTCCTTCTCACTCCTCTCTCTCTCTGCAGGCCTTGCTCTGGAGCTGGGCCCAGCCGGAGCCACAGCTCCCTGTCAGCCCTCCTGGCTGAGCTCCTCTGCTCTGCACTCCCCTACTACAAGACTGACCCTGTCCTAAGATGGTGCCCACCTTATATACTCCCTCTATGTGTGAACCCAGGTGACCAGCACCCAATGGGCTCCTAGCTTTACCCAGACTACTCCCACTATCTGCCCCTACACTACTGGGATGTTCCACCCCCCTCCCACTCCAGCCAGGGACAGACGCTGTCGTACCTGCACATATACTGGTGGGAGTACCGTAGTTCTGTCCCCCGGAAATGGGATGTATGTAGTGCATGCAGCCTACTAAGCTCAGTTCCACACTCCATCCTTACCCGGGAGTGGAATACCACACCTCTGGCTTGAAGTGTAATACCCCTGTAGCAGCCGAATCCTCAGGGTGCTACATTCCCCCCTGGTAAATCACAGCACGTCTTCGGGCTGTAAAAGAATAAAAATATCCAAAAACATACAATTCTTTTTTTTTTTCAAAACATCATAAACATATAAAACACTATATATATTATCAGCAGCATAAAACTCTTCATATAAAACTTCTCATTATAAACATTCTTGTTCCTCCGGCCACGGTGCAACTTGTGACCGGGTAAAGTGCAACAGTCTCTTCTGGAAAAAACACAGTTCCTTATAAAACCAGTAGGGGGCGCCTTAAAAAGCGCAACTATATACAAGGGGAGGTGGCCGCTCTCAGTCCTCGGCCAGTGGGGAAAAGGGATGGCTGCTCACAGTCCTCAGCCTGTTAAGGGATAGGGGACACACGGGTTTAAGTTCACACTTGTCCCAACGGGGAACATATTCAAATTAGCAGCAGTTCTTATACCCTGACGGGTAACTATGTACAGTTCTTTTTACCGTACTCTAATAACGGCGTCCTCCTGATGCTTCCTTCCTGTATTCTTCAGACCCGTCCGGGTCCTCTTGCTCCTCCTGACACCTCAGTTCTTCCTCTGTCAACCGGTGTACATGAAGGGCATAGGGTCCTTTAGCACATTGGTGCCGGGTAAATGTGACCTCGTCACCCAGGTATAGGTCACGACCTCTGTGTCCCTCCGGTAGGTGGGACTCGACATCTCTCCTGGTCACGAAGACGTCGCCGGGGGTGTGATGATCTCTGATGAAGTCCCAACCGTGCTGCAGTTGGAATTTAATTACAGTCCCGGTGGCACGGGGACCGTGGGCTGCACGGGGGTTCCTTCGGGTCCGGCTCTTTTGTTCTGCACTCTTTACTTGCAGCCGCTCCTCGCGGACCCGTCTCTCTCTCCGTTCTCGCTCAAAGACTTCCAACTGCTGGCGGCAGCACTCCGCACACTCAGCTGCGGCCGCCCGAGTCTCCTGAGTGAACCCGATGAGGTCTCCTCCCGCGGGGTCCCACTCAAACTGCGCCTCCTCTAACGAGAGCGGGGTCATCTTGACGGGCGCCGGAGCCGGGATCAGGGGTTCATCCAGGGGTCTTTCTTTCCGGAGTCGGGGATGGTGGTACTCCGGTGGCCACACAAAGGGCTGCCCATCCGGGCAAGTGTGTTGGGCAAACAAGTCTTCACCCAGGTGCGGCACTGTAGAGGTTGAGGGCGCTTTGGAGGTAGCGGCGCCCGGGTTCACCAGGCCTTGCGACCAGGCCTGGGGCACCCTGAAGGTGAAGGGCACCGTGAAGACGGCGGCGCCCGGGTGTACTTGACTTTGCGACCAGGCCGGTGGCTCGGTAGAGGGCGCTGTTGGTACTGCGGCGCCCGGGGGTACTCGGCCCTGCGACCAGGCCGGTGGCGTCTCCTGCTTGGCCGCGCTCGGAGTAGAGGCGCGTGACGTCACAGGGGGCGTGGTCGCGGCTCCTGCTTGAGGCCTAGTCTGGAGCGGTGGCGGTGCGGCAACGGGCACGATCGGTGGGATTTCGGGCTCTGCGACGGGGAGCGGGGGTAGGCTTACGGTGACTGGGCTTGGGGTAGTGACGTCCCCTTTACTTGCCTCTGTCTCTTCAGCTCCCTCTGCGGCGTCGTCTCCGGCCTCCGTCCCTTCTGCATCCTCTTCAGGGGCAGGCGTGCTCCTCGTTGCGGGTGGTGTGCTCCGCTGGCGGGTTCCAGCCTGCTGGACCATCTCCCTGCTCCACTCCATCAGCGTTTCTCGCTGCACCTGGGCCATCCTCCGTGCGAGGCCCTCCAGCGCGGTCTGTGCACGCTCCCGGTCTCGGGGGAGCTGTGCCAGGATCCCCACCAGGTCTTGTGGGGTGGTAGCTTGCAACAGGCTCCTGACCACAGGGTCGGTGCTGCCTGACTCTCCCTCCATCTCCGGGTACGGCTTCTCCAGACTCCTCCAGGCTGCACCCATCTTCTCTGTTTTGTTCTGTATACGCCCATACTGAGGGCGGTCCTGGGGTAACTCGGTGATTGTCAGTTCCAGGGGCAGACCCCCCACGCTGACGGACATCTCAATCATTGCAGTCTCTGCTGGTGGGGGCGGTCTTCGTTTTTGGCGCCATTCTTGGTCCTGGCCCACGATGGGAGGTGGCCTCTTGCCACCCTCTGGCACGCCCATAATGGCGTCCGCTCTGCCAGGGCGGGAAACTGTCCAAGATGGCGGAAATCGTCTCCCAGTGGCGGGAAACTCCGTGGATGGCGGGAAAAGACTGCAGATGGCGGGCAAACGGCGGGAACCGATCTGAGATGGCGTCCGATGGCGGGGACCCTCCGGAATTGGCGGGAGACTTCTTTTTACGGTAAATATGAACTTTTCTTCAGGCACGCAGTAACCGGTGGTTGCGGGCACGTGATCCTGCCGACTACGCCAAAGTTGACGCGCCCCCTGGGCCATGTTCATGGGATACCCGGAGCCGGATCTGGATAGGGGTAGTAGTCCTTGTGGCGGTGACCCGGTCCGTGCCCAGGGTGTCAAACTAAGTGGCAGTCTATGGCAGTAGATGTTACTTGGATGTCGACTACGCCACCCGTTGAGTGTGGCTTTGAAGCCACCGCTGCAGAACAGTCCGCTGAGGCCGGTGGTATGGGTGCAGCGATGATGGGATAACCCCCAACGGGAGGGGTATGGCCTCAGGGCAGCAGGTGTAGATGATGGGGGTTGTGACGATGCAGTAAGAAGAGTCAGAGTCAGGAGATGCAGTTTCAGGGTTTTTACTCACTGGTGTTCTCTCAGTCACTCTGGCCTTGAGTGACCACCCGAGCCGTGCTGCGTCCACCAGGTCCTGGACTCGGCCAACCCCCAGGCAGTCCGGAGCGTGGTCCTGAGCTTCCCTGTCTCTCTCTCTTCCTCCTGGCCGTTCCCACCAGGGATCCACCTTTGGCCGGCTCCCTCGGGTCTCTTGGTGGTCAAACCTCCTCTGGGTTCCCTGACCCTATGCTTGGTGTGCCTTTCTGGTGGATTTGGTGAGGGTCGTGGCAAATCTTGACCACGACCTCCGGTTTCTGGCTGAGGATTAGTGGCCTCCACCAGTTCGGGTTCCGGTACCCGTGTCCGCCAACCCTTCACCCTTTTTGGTTTAAGACTGGGTTCTTGGGGTTCCCTCTGTCTTTCTCTCTGGGTCCTTCTCACTCCTCTCTCTCTCTGCAGGCCTTGCTCTGGAGCTGGGCCCAGCCGGAGCCACAGCTCCCTGTCAGCCCTCCTGGCTGAGCTCCTCTGCTCTGCACTCCCCTACTACAAGACTGACCCTGTCCTAAGATGGTGCCCACCTTATATACTCCCTCTATGTGTGAACCCAGGTGACCAGCACCCAATGGGCTCCTAGCTTTACCCAGACTACTCCCACTATCTGCCCCTACACTACTGGGATGTTCCACCCCCCTCCCACTCCAGCCAGGGACAGACGCTGTCGTACCTGCACATATACTGGTGGGAGTACCGTAGTTCTGTCCCCCGGAAATGGGATGTATGTAGTGCATGCAGCCTACTAAGCTCAGTTCCACACTCCATCCTTACCCGGGAGTAGAATACCACACCTCTGGCTTGAGGTGTAATACCCCTGTAGCAGCCGAATCCTCAGGGTGCTACATAAACATGCAGACAAGATGGCGGTATATTATCATACATATAGCGGTGCATGGTATGGATGGTGTATATAAACATGCAGACAAGATGGCGGTATATTATCGTACCTATAGCGGTGCATGGTATGGTATGGATGGTGTATATAAACATGCAGACAAGATGGCGGTATATTATCGTACCTATAGTGTTGCATAGTATGGATGGTGTATATAAACATGCAGACAAGATGGCGGTATATTATCATACCTATAGCGGTGCATGGTATGGTATGAATGGTGTATATAAACATGCAGACAAGATGGCGGTATATTATTGTACCTATAGCGGTGCATAGTATGGATGGTGTATATAAACATGCAGACAACATGGCGGTATATTATCGTACCTATAGTGGTGCATAGTATGGATGGTGTATATAAACATGCAGACAAGATGGCGGTATATTATCGTGCCTATAGCGGTGTATAGTATGGATGGTGTATATGAACATGCAGACAACATGGCGGTATATTATCGTACCTATAGCGGTGCATGGTATGGATGGTGTATATAAACATGCAGACAAGATGGCGGTATATTATCGTACCTGTAGCGGTGCATGGTATGGTATGGATGGTGTATATAAACATGCAGACAAGATGGCGGTATATTATCGTACCAATAGCGGTGCATGGTATGGTATGGATGGTGTATATAAACATGCAGACAAGATGGCGGTATATTATCGTACCTATAGCGGTGCATGGTATGGTATGGATGGTGTATATAAACATGCAGACAAGATGGCGGTATATTATCGTACCTATAGCGGTGCATGGTATGGATGGTGTATATAAACATGCAGACAAGATGGCGGTATATTATCGTACCTATAGTGGTGCATGGTATGGTATGGATGGTGTATATAAACATGCAGACAAGATGGCGGTATATTATCATACATATAGCGGTGCATGGTATGGATGGTGTATATAAACATGCAGACAAGATGGCGGTATATTATCGTACCTATAGCGGTGCATGGTATGGTATGGATGGTGTATATAAACATGCAGACAAGATGGCGGTATATTATCGTACCTATAGCGGTGCATGGTATGGATGGTGTATATAAACATGCAGACAAGATGGCGGTACATTATTGTACCTATAGTGGTGCATGGTATGGTATGGATGGTGTATATAAACATGCAGACAAGATGGCGGTATATTATCATACATATAGCGGTGCATGGTATGAATGGTGTATATAAACATGCAGGCAAGATGGCGGTATATTATCGTACCTATAGCGGTGCATGGTATGGTATGGATGGTGTATATAAACATGCAGACAAGATGGCGGTATATTATCGTACCTATAGTGTTGCATAGTATGGATGGTGTATATAAACATGCAGACAAGATGGCGGTATATTATCGTACCTATAGCGGTGCATGGTATGGTATGAATGGTGTATATAAACATGCAGACAAGATGGCGGTATATTATTGTACCTATAGCGGTGCATAGTATGGATGGTGTATATAAACATGCAGACAACATGGCGGTATATTATCGTACCTATAGTGGTGCATAGTATGGATGGTGTATATAAACATGCAGACAAGATGGCGGTATATTATCGTACCTATAGCGGTGTATAGTATGGATGGTGTATATGAACATGCAGACAACATGGCGGTATATTATCGTACCTATAGCGGTGCATGGTATGGATGGTGTATATAAACATGCAGACAAGATGGCGGTATATTATCGTACCTATAGCGGTGCATGGTATGGTATGGATGGTGTATATAAACATGCAGACAAGATGGCGGTATATTATCGTACCAATAGCGGTGCATGGTATGGTATGGATGGTGTATATAAACATGCAGACAAGATGGCGGTATATTATCGTACCTATAGCGGTGCATGGTATGGTATGGATGGTGTATATAAACATGCAGACAAGATGGCGGTATATTATCGTACCTATAGCGGTGCATGGTATGGTATGGATGGTGTATGTAAACATGCAGACAAGATGGCGGTATATTATCATACCTATAGCGGTGCATGGTATGGTATGCATGGTGTATATAAACATGCAGACAAGATGGCGGTATATTATCGTACATATAGCGGTGCATGGTATGGATGGTGTATATAAACATGCAGACAAGATGGCGGTATATTATCATACCTATAGCGGTGCATGGTATGGATGGTGTATATAAACATGCAGACAAGATGGCGGTATATTATCGTACCTATAGTGGTGCATAGTATGGATGGTGTATATAAACATGCAGACAACATGGCGGTATATTATCGTACCTATAGCAGTGCATGGTATGGATGGTGTATATAAACATGCAGAGAAGATGGCGGTATATTATCGTACCTATAGCGGTGCATGGTATGGTATGGATGGTGTATATAAACATGCAGACAAGATGTCGGTATATTATCGTACCTATAGCGGTGCATGGTATGGTATGGATGGTGTATATAAACATGCAGACAAGATGGCGGTATATTATCGTACCTATAGCAGTGTATGGTATGGATTGTGTATATAAACATGCAGACAAGATGGCAGTATATTATCGTACCTATAGCGTTGCATGGTATGGTATGGATGGTGTATATAAACATGCAGACAAGATGGCGGTATATTATCATACCTATAGCGGTGTATGGTATGCATGGTGTATATAAACATGCAGACAAGATGGCGGTATATTATTATACCTATAGCGGTGCATAGTATGGATGGTGTATATAAACATGCAGACAACATGGCGGTATATTATCGTACATATAGCGGTGCATGGTATGGATGGTGTATATAAACATGCAGACAAGATGGCGGTATATTATCATACCTATAGCGGTGCATGGTATGGATGGTGTATATAAACATGCAGACAAGATGGCGGTATATTATCGTACCTATAGCGGTGCATGGTATGGATGGTGTATATAATCATGCAGACAAGATGGCGGTATATTATCGTACCTATAGCGGTGCATGGTATGGTATGGATGGTGTATATAAACATGCAGACAAGATGGCGGTATATTATCGTACCTATAGTGTTGCATAGTATGGATGGTGTATATAAACATGCAGACAAGATGGCGGTATATTATCATACCTATAGCGGTGCATGGTATGGTATGAATGGTGTATATAAACATGCAGACAAGATGGCGGTATATTATCATACCTATAGCGGTGCATAGTATGGATGGTGTATATAAACATGCAGACAACATGGCGGTATATTATCGTACCTATAGTGGTGCATAGTATGGATGGTGTATATAAACATGCAGACAAGATGGCGGTATATTATCGTACCTATAGCGGTGTATAGTATGGATGGTGTATATGAACATGCAGACAACATGGCGGTATATTATTGTACCTATAGCGGTGCATGGTATGGATGGTGTATATAAACATGCAGACAAGATGGCGGTATATTATCGTACCTGTAGCGGTGCATGGTATGGTATGGATGGTGTATATAAACATGCAGACAAGATGGCGGTATATTATCGTACCAATAGCGGTGCATGGTATGGTATGGATGGTGTATATAAACATGCAGACAAGATGGCGGTATATTATCGTACCTATAGCGGTGCATGGTATGGTATGGATGGTGTATATAAACATGCAGACAAGATGGCGGTATATTATCGTACCTATAGCGGTGCATGGTATGGATGGTGTATATAAACATGCAGACAAGATGGCGGTATATTATCGTACCTATAGCGGTACATGGTATGGTATGGATGGTGTATATAAACATGCAGACAAGATGGCGGTATATTATCATACATATAGCGGTGCATGGTATGGATGGTGTATATAAACATGCAGACAAGATAGCGGTATATTATCGTACCTATATCGGTGCATGGTATGGTATGGATGGTGTATATAAACATGCAGACAAGATGGCGGTATATTATCGTACCTATAGCGGTGCATGGTATGGATGGTGTATATAAACATGCAGACAAGATGGCGGTACATTATTGTACCTATAGTGGTGCATGGTATGGTATGGATGGTGTATATAAACATGCAGACAAGATGGCGGTATATTATCATACATATAGCGGTGCATGGTATGAATGGTGTATATAAACATGCAGACAAGATGGCGGTATATTATCGTACCTATAGCGGTGCATGGTATGGTATGGATGGTGTATATAAACATGCAGACAAGATGGCGGTATATTATCGTACCTATAGTGTTGCATAGTATGGATGGTGTATATAAACATGCAGACAAGATGGCGGTATATTATCGTACCTATAGCGGTGCATGGTATGGTATGAATGGTGTATATAAACATGCAGACAAGATGGCGGTATATTATTGTACCTATAGCGGTGCATAGTATGGATGGTGTATATAAACATGCAGACAACATGGCGGTATATTATCGTACCTATAGTGGTGCATAGTATGGATGGTGTATATAAACATGCAGACAAGATGGCGGTATATTATCGTACCTATAGCGGTGTATAGTATGGATGGTGTATATGAACATGCAGACAACATGGCGGTATACTATCGTACCTATAGCGGTGCATGGTATGGATGGTGTATATAAACATGCAGACAAGATGGCGGTATATTATCGTACCTATAGCGGTGCATGGTATGGTATGGATGGTGTATATAAACATGCAGACAAGATGGCGGTATATTATCATACCTATAGCGGTGTATGGTATGCATGGTGTATATAAACATGCAGACAAGAAGGCGGTATATTATTATACCTATAGCGGTGCATAGTATGGATGGTGTATATAAACATGCAGACAACATGGCGGTATATTATCGTACATATAGCGGTGCATGGTATGGATGGTGTATATAAACATGCAGACAAGATGGCGGTATATTATCATACCTATAGCGGTGCATGGTATGGATGGTGTATATAAACATGCAGACAAGATGGCGGTATATTATCGTACCTATAGCGGTGCATGGTATGGATGGTGTATATAATCATGCAGACAAGATGGCGGTATATTATCGTACCTATAGCGGTGCATGGTATGGTATGGATGGTGTATATAAACATGCAGACAAGATGGCGGTATATTATCGTACCTATAGTGTTGCATAGTATGGATGGTGTATATAAACATGCAGACAAGATGGCGGTATATTATCATACCTATAGCGGTGCATGGTATGGTATGAATGGTGTATATAAACATGCAGACAAGATGGCGGTATATTATTGTACCTATAGTGGTGCATAGTATGGATGGTGTATATAAACATGCAGACAAGATGGCGGTATATTATCGTACCTATAGCGGTGTATAGTATGGATGGTGTATATGAACATGCAGACAACATGGCGGTATATTATCGTACCTATAGCGGTGCATGGTATGGATGGTGTATATAAACATGCAGACAAGATGGCGGTATATTATCGTACCTGTAGCGGTGCATGGTATGGTATGGATGGTGTATATAAACATGCAGACAAGATGGCGGTATATTATCGTACCAATAGCGGTGCATGGTATGGTATGGATGGTGTATATAAACATGCAGACAAGATGGCGGTATATTATCGTACCTATAGCGGTGCATGGTATGGATGGTGTATATAAACATGCAGACAAGATGGCGGTATATTATCGTACCTATAGTGGTGCATGGTATGGTATGGATGGTGTATATAAACATGCAGACAAGATGGCGGTATATTATCGTACCTATAGCGGTGCATGGTATGGTATGGATGGTGTATATAAACATGCAGACAAGATGGCGGTATATTATCGTACCTATAGCGGTGCATGGTATGGATGGTGTATATAAACATGCAGACAAGATGGCGGTATATTATCGTACCTATAGTGGTGCATGGTATGGTATGGATGGTGTATATAAACATGCAGACAAGATGGCGGTATATTATCATACATATAGCGGTGCAAGGTATGGATGGTGTATATAAACATGCAGACAAGATGGCGGTATATTATCGTACCTATAGCGGTGCATGGTATGGTATGGATGGTGTATATAAACATGCAGACAAGATGGCGGTATATTATCGTACCTATAGCGGTGCATGGTATGGATGGTGTATATAAACATGCAGGCAAGATGGCGGTACATTATTGTACCTATAGTGGTGCATGGTATGGTATGGATGGTGTATATAAACATGCAGACAAGATGGCGGTATATTATCATACATATAGCGGTGCATGGTATGAATGGTGTATATAAACATGCAGACAAGATGGCGGTATATTATCGTACCTATAGCGGTGCATGGTATGGTATGGATGGTGTATATAAACATGCAGACAAGATGGCGGTATATTATCGTACCTATAGTGTTGCATAGTATGGATGGTGTATATAAACATGCAGACAAGATGGCGGTATATTATCGTACCTATAGCGGTGCATGGTATGGTATGGATGGTGTATATAATCATGCAGACAAGATGGCGGTATATTATCGTACCTATAGCGGTGCATGGTATGGTATGGATGGTGTATATAAACATGCAGACAAGATGGCGGTATATTATCGTACCTATAGTGTTGCATAGTATGGATGGTGTATATAAACATGCAGACAAGATGGCGGTATATTATCATACCTATAGCGGTGCATGGTATGGTATGAATGGTGTATATAAACATGCAGACAAGATGGCGGTATATTATTGTACCTATAGCGGTGCATAGTATGGATGGTGTATATAAACATGCAGACAACATGGCGGTATATTATCGTACCTATAGTGGTGCATAGTATGGATGGTGTATATAAACATGCAGACAAGATGGCGGTATATTATCGTACCTATAGCGGTGTATAGTATGGATGGTGTATATGAACATGCAGACAACATGGCGGTATATTATCGTACCTATAGCGGTGCATGGTATGGATGGTGTATATAAACATGCAGACAAGATGGCGGTATATTATCGTACCAATAGCGGTGCATGGTATGGTATGGATGGTGTATATAAACATGCAGACAAGATGGCGGTATATTATCGTACCTATAGCGGTGCATGGTATGGATGGTGTATATAAACATGCAGACAAGATGGCGGTATATTATCGTACCTATAGTGGTGCATGGTATGGTATGGATGGTGTATATAAACATGCAGACAAGATGGCGGCATATTATCGTACCTATAGCGGTGCATGGTATGGTATGGATGGTGTATATAAACATGCAGACAAGATGGCGGTATATTATCGTACCTATAGCGGTGCATGGTATGGATGGTGTATATAAACATGCAGACAAGATGGCGGTATTTTATCGTACCTATAGTGGTGCATGGTATGGTATGGATGGTGTATATAAACATGCAGACAAGATGGCGGTATATTATCATACATATAGCGGTGCATGGTATGGATGGTGTATATAAACATGCAGACAAGATGGCGGTATATTATCGTACCTATAGCGGTGCATGGTATGGTATGGATGGTGTATATAAACATGCAGACAAGATGGCGGTATATTATCGTACCTATAGCGGTGCATGGTATGGATGGTGTATATAAACATGCAGACAAGATGGCGGTACATTATTGTACCTATAGTGGTGCATGGTATGGTATGGATGGTGTATATAAACATGCAGACAAGATGGCGGTATATTATCATACATATAGCGGTGCATGGTATGAATGGTGTATATAAACATGCAGACAAGATGGCGGTATATTATCGTACCTATAGCGGTGCATGGTATGGTGTGGATGGTGTATATAAACATGCAGACAAGATGGCTGTATATTATCGTACCTATAGTGTTGCATAGTATGGATGGTGTATATAAACATGCAGACAAGATGGCGGTATATTATCGTACCTATAGCGGTGCATGGTATGGTATGAATGGTGTATATAAACATGCAGACAAGATGGCGGTATATTATTGTACCTATAGCGGTGCATAGTATGGATGGTGTATATAAACATGCAGACAACATGGCGGTATATTATCGTACCTATAGTGGTGCATAGTATGGATGGTGTATATAAACATGCAGACAAGATGGCGGTATATTATCGTACCTATAGCGGTGTATAGTATGGATGGTGTATATGAACATGCAGACAACATGGCGGTATACTATCGTACCTATAGCGGTGCATGGTATGGATGGTGTATATAAACATACAGACAAGATGGCGGTATATTATCGTACCTATAGCGGTGCATGGTATGGTATGGATGGTGTATATAAACATGCAGACAAGATGGCGGTATATTATCGTACCTATAGCGGTGCATGGTATGGTATGGATGGTGTATATAAACATGCAGACAAGATGGCGGTATATTATCGTACCAATAACAGTGCATGGTATGGTATGGATGGTGTATATAAACATGCAGACAAGATGGCGGTATATTATCGTACATATAGCGGTGCATGGTATGGATGGTGTATATAAACATGCAGACAAGATGGCGGTATATTATCATACCTATAGCGGTGCATGGTATGGATGGTGTATATAAACATGCAGACAAGATGGCGGTATATTATCGTACCTATAGCGGTGCATGGTATGGTATGGATGGTGTATATAAACATGCAGACAAGATGGCGGTATATTATCGTACCTATAGCGGTGCATGGTATGGTATGGATGGTGTATATAAACATGCAGACAAGATGGCGGTATATTATCATACCTATAGCGGTGCATGGTATGGTATGCATGGTGTATATAAACATGCAGACAAGATGGCGGTATATTATCGTACATATAGCGGTGCATGGTATGGATGGTGTATATAAACATGCAGACAAGATGGCGGTATATTATCATACCTATAGCGGTGCATGGTATGGATGGTGTATATAAACATGCAGACAAGATGGCGGTATATTATCGTACCTATAGCGGTGCAAGGTATGGATGGTGTATATAAACATGCAGACAAGATGGCGGTATATTATCGTACCTATAGCGGTGCATGGTATGGTATGGATGGTGTATATAAACATGCAGACAACATGGCGGTATATTATCGTACCTATAGCGGTGCATGGTATAGTATGGATGGTGTATATAAACATGCAGACAAGATGGCGGTATATTATCGTACCTATAGTGGTGCATAGTATGGATGGTGTATATAAACATGCAGACAACATGGCGGTATATTATCGTACCTATAGCAGTGCATGGTATGGATGGTGTATATAAACATGCAGAGAAGATGGCGGTATATTATCGTACCTATAGCGGTGCATGGTATGGTATGGATGGTGTATATAAACATGCAGACAAGATGTCGGTATATTATCGTACCTATAGCGGTGCATGGTATGGTATGGATGGTGTATATAAACATGCAGACAAGATGGCAGTATATTATCGTACCTATAGCGTTGCATGGTATGGTATGGATGGTGTATATAAACATGCAGACAAGATGGCGGTATATTATCATACCTATAGCGGTGCATGGTATGCATGGTGTATATAAACATGCAGACAAGATGGCGGTATATTATTATACCTATAGCGGTGCATAGTATGGATGGTGTATATAAACATGCAGACAACATGGCGGTATATTATCGTACATATAGCGGTGCATGGTATGGATGGTGTATATAAATGACGCGCCCCCTGGGCCAGTGTTGTTGGGGATACCCGGAGCCGGATCAGATGGGGGTTGTAGTCTCCGAGTGGCTGTGACCCGGTCCGTGCCCAGGGTGTCAAACTCAGTGTGTGGCAGTCCTTACTGATGTTACTAAAGTTCTTTATGTCGACTACACCACCCGTTGAATTGCGGTCACTTCGGCCGCCGCTGCAGCAGGGTTCGCTGAGGCTGATGGTGTTTGTGCAGCCCAGGTAGTATAACCCCCAACGGGAGGGGTATAGCCTCAGGGGGTCAGGTGCAGAGGATGGTGGTTGTGGAAGTGCAGGGAAGATGGTAATGAGAGTCAGAGTCGGGTTGTGCAGTTCAGGGTTCTTTACTTACTGCTGTTCTTGTACTGGTCACTCCGGCCTTGAGTGACCACCCGAGCCGTGCTGCGTCCACCAGGTCCTGGACTCGGCCAACCCCCAAGTAGTTCTGGAGCGTGGTTCTGAGCTCCCTTTCTGTCCTGTCCTCGTCTCTGGCCTTCCCCACCAGGGATCCACCTATGTCCGGCTCCCTCGGGCCTCTTGTTGGCGAACCCTTGCCTCTGGGTTCCCTGACCCTATGCGTGGTCTGCCTTCCGGGTGGATTTGGTGGGTGGCCGTGGCAGATGCTGCCCACGGCCTCCGGTCTCTGGCTGAGGTATGCTGTAGCCCCCACCAGTTTGGGATCCGGTACCCTGTTGCCAACTCTTCACCCTGTGGTTGTATTTGGGCTCTCAGAGTTCCTTCTTTCTCCCCCTCTGGGTCTTTCTTTCTCCTCTCTCACTCTTGGGGCTGCTCTGCTCCTCTGCTTTCCTCCACTGCTCTGCAAAAGACTGACAGACTGACCAGCCTTCTACAAAAGACTCCTCTGCAAAGACTGACTGACTGACTGACCCTGATCTTAGATGGTGCCCACCTTATATACTCCCTCTATGTGTGAGCTCAGGTGACCAGCACCCAATGAGCTCCTAGCTTTACCCAGACTGCTCCCCCTATCTGCCCCTACACTACTGGGATGTTCCACCCCCCCTCCCACTCCAGCCAGGAACAGACACTGTCGTACCTGCACATTTCTCTAGTGGGAGTACCATTGGTCTGTTCCTCGGAAATGGGATGTGTGTAGTGCATGCAGCTAACTGAGCTCAGTTCCACACTCCATCCTTACCCGGGAGTGGAATACCACACCTCTGGCTTGAGGTGTAATACCCCTGTAGCAGCCGAATCCTCAGGGTGCTACATTCCCCCTTGGTAAATCACAGCACGTCCTCGGGCTGTAAGATATAAACATCCACAAACATACATTTTTTTCATAAAACATAAACATATAAAACATATAAAACATCATCAGCAGCAATAAACTTTTCATATAAACATTCTTGTTTCTGGTTCCTCTGGTCACGGTGCAACTTGTGACCGCGTAAAGTGCGACAGTCTCTTGAAGAAACACGGTTTCCTATAAAACCGATAGGGGGCGCTTTAGGAAGCGCAACTATATACAAGGGAATATGGCCGCTCTCAGTCCTCGGCCAGGTATTAGGAAAGGAATGACCGCTCTCAGTCCTCGGTCAGTGGGTATAGGGACACACGGGATTAACAGTTCACTTTTGGCTGGTCCCAACGGGGACTATATTTTAACTAGGTAACAGTTCTTATACCCTGACGGGTAACTTTATACAGTCTCTCTCTACCGTACTCAACGACGGCGTCCTCCTGCTCTTTCTTTGTGGACAGTTTCAGTTTCAGACCCGTCCGGGTCCTCTTGCTCGATGGTCTCTGATAAAGCCCCATCCGTGCTGCATGTTGAATTTTATCACAGTCCCGGTGGAAGGGGGACCATGTGCTGCACGGGGATTCCTCCTGGTCCGGCTCTTCTGCTCCGCGTTCCTTATTTGGGCTTGCTGTTCCCGGACCCGCCTCTCTCTCCGCTCCCTCTCAAAGACCTCGAGCTGCTGGCGGCAGCACTCTGCACGCTCCGCTGCGGCTGCCCGAGTCTCCTGAGTGAACCCCATGAGGTCTTCTCCGGTGGGATCCCACTCAAACTGGGTCTCTTCTAGCGGGGGCGAGATCCTCTTCATGGGCTTTGGAGCCGGGATCAGGGGTTCGCACATGGCCCTTGCTTTTTGCAGCTCCAGCTGGATGTATTCCTGGGGCCATACGAAGGGCTGCCCATCCGGGCACGTATGCTGGGCGAACAGGTCCTCACCCAGGTGCGGTACTTTAGGTGTTATGGGAGCCGTGGTGGTAGCGGCGCCCGGGTTAACCAGGCCTTGCGACCAGGCCTGGGGCACCTTGAAAGTAAAGGGCACCGTAAGAACGGCGGCGCCCGTGGTTACTCGGCCCTGCGACCAGGCCGGGGGCTCCGCGGAGGTAGGGGGCGCTGTTGGAATTGCGGCGCCCGGGGGTACTAGACCTTGCGACCAGGCCGGTGGTATTTCCTGCTTGGCCACGCTCGAGGTCGAGGCGTGTGACGTCACAGGGGTCGCGGCCGCGGTTTCCGGTTGAGGCCTAGTCGGCGGCGGTGACGATGCAGCGACGGGCACGGCAGGGGGAATTTCGGGCTCTGCGACGGGGAGCTGGGGCAGGCACGCGGTTTCCCGGCTCGGGGTAGAGACGTCCCCTTTACCTGCCTCCATTCGTTCGGCTCCCTTCTCGGCGCCGTCTCCGGCCTTCAGTCCTCCTGCGCCATCCTCAGAGGCGGTCTGTCTCCTCGTCTCGGGTGGCGTGCTCCGCTGTCGGGTTTCGGTCTGCTGGGCCATCTCTCGGCTCCACTCCGCCAACGTCTCCCGCTGCACCCGGGCCATCCTCCGTGCGAGGCCCTCCAGCGCGGTCTGTGCACACTCCCGGTCTCGGGGGAGCTGTGCTAGGATCTCCAGCAGGCCTTCTGGAGTGGCGACCTGCAACAGGCTCCTGACCACTGGGTCGGTGCTGCCTGGAGTGGCGGCCCGCATCAGGCTCCTGACCGCTGGGTCGGTGCTGCCTGGCTCTCCCTCCATCTCCGGGTGGGCTCTCTCTGGACTCTCTTCCAGACGTCTTGTCTCCGGGTGCGCTCTCTCCAGACTGCTCCAGGCGACACCCATCTTTGTTCTCTTCTTCTGTCTCCGCCCACATCGAGGGTGGTCCCGGGGCAACTTCAGTTCCAGGGGCAGTTCTCTCACGCTGATGGACACTTCCAGCATCACAGTCTCTGTTGGTGGGCGCGGTTTCCGCTTTTGGCGCCATTCTTCGACCTGGCCCACGATGGGAGGTGGCCTCTTGCCACCCTCTGGCACGCCCATAATGGCGTCCGCTCCCCCAAGGCGGGAAATCTTCGGAAATGGCGGGAATCGTCTCCCAGTGGCGGGAAACTCCATGGATGGCGGGAAAAAGCTGCAAATGGCGGACAACCGGCGGGAAACGACCTGTGATGGGGCCCGATGGCGGGGACCCTCCGGAACCGGCGGGAGACTTCTTTTTAAGGTAACGGTGAACTTTTCTTCAGGCACGCAGTACCCGGTTGTTGCGGGCACGTAATCCTGCCGACTACGCCAAAGTTGACGCGCCCCCTGGGCCAGTGTTGTTGGGGATACCCGGAGCCGGATCAGATGGGGGTTGTAGTCTCCGAGTGGCTGTGACCCGGTCCGTGCCCAGGGTGTCAAACTCAGTGTGTGGCAGTCCTTACTGATGTTACTAAAGTTCTTTATGTCGACTACGCCACCCGTTGAATTGCGGTCACTTCGGCCGCCGCTGCAGCAGGGTTCGCTGAGGCTGATGGTGTTTGTGCAGCCCAGGTAGTATAACCCCCAACGGGAGGGGTATAGCCTCAGGGGGTCAGGTGCAGAGGATGGTGGTTGTGGAAGTGCAGGGAAGATGGTAATGAGAGTCAGAGTCGGGTTGTGCAGTTCAGGGTTCTTTACTTACTGCTGTTCTTGTACTGGTCACTCCGGCCTTGAGTGACCACCCGAGCCGTGCTGCGTCCACCAGGTCCTGGACTCGGCCAACCCCCAAGTAGTTCTGGAGCGTGGTTCTGAGCTCCCTTTCTGTCCTGTCCTCGTCTCTGGCCTTCCCCACCAGGGATCCACCTATGTCCGGCTCCCTCGGGCCTCTTGTTGGCGAACCCTTGCCTCTGGGTTCCCTGACCCTATGCGTGGTCTGCCTTCCGGGTGGATTTGGTGGGTGGCCGTGGCAGATGCTGCCCACGGCCTCCGGTCTCTGGCTGAGGTATGCTGTAGCCCCCACCAGTTTGGGATCCGGTACCCTGTTGCCAACTCTTCACCCTGTGGTTGTATTTGGGCTCTCAGAGTTCCTTCTTTCTCCCCCTCTGGGTCTTTCTTTCTCCTCTCTCACTCTTGGCCTTGGGGCTGCTCTGCTCCTCTGCTTTCCTCCACTGCTCTGCAAAAGACTGACAGACTGACCAGCCTTCTACAAAAGACTCCTCTGCAAAGACTGACTGACTGACTGACCCTGATCTTAGATGGTGCCCACCTTATATACTCCCTCTATGTGTGAGCTCAGGTGACCAGCACCCAATGAGCTCCTAGCTTTACCCAGACTGCTCCCCCTATCTGCCCCTACACTACTGGGATGTTCCACCCCCCCTCCCACTCCAGCCAGGAACAGACATTGTCGTACCTGCACATTTCTCTAGTGGGAGTACCATTGGTCTGTTCCTCGGAAATGGGATGTGTGTAGTGCATGCAGCTAACTGAGCTCAGTTCCACACTCCATCCTTACCCGGGAGTGGAATACCACACCTCTGGCTTGAGGTGTAATACCCCTGTAGCAGCCGAATCCTCAGGGTGCTACATAAACATGCAGACAAGATGGCGGTATATTATCGTACCTATAGCGGTGCATGGTATGGATGGTGTATATAAACATGCAGACAACATGGCGGTATATTATCGTACCTATAGTGGTGCATGGTATGGATGGTGTATATAAACATGCAGAGAAGATGGCGGTATATTATCGTACCTATAGCGGTGCATGGTATGAATGGTGTATATAAACATGCAGACAAGATGGCGGTATATTATCATACATATAGCGGTGCATGGTATGGATGGTGTATATAAACATGCAGACAAGATGGCGGTATATTATCGTACCTATAGCGGTGCATGGTATGGTATGGATGGTGTATATAAACATGCAGACAAGATGGCGGTATATTATCATACCTATAGCGGTGCATGGTATGGTATGGATGGTGTATATAAACATGCAGACAAGATGGCGGTATATTATCATACATATAGCGGTGCATGGTATGAATGGTGTATATAAACATGCAGACAAGATGGCGGTATATTATCGTACCTATAGCGGTGCATGGTATGGTATGGATGGTGTATATAAACATGCAGACAAGATGGCGGTATATTATCGTACCTATAGTGTTGCATAGTATGGATGGTGTATATAAACATGCAGACAAGATGGCGGTATATTATCGTACCTATAGCGGTGCATGGTATGGTATGAATGGTGTATATAAACATGCAGACAAGATGGCGGTATATTATTGTACCTATAGCGGTGCATAGTATGGATGGTGTATATAAACATGCAGACAACATGGCGGTATATTATCGTACCTATAGTGGTGCATAGTATGGATGGTGTATATAAACATGCAGACAACATGGCGGTATATTATCGTATCTATAGCGGTGTATAGTATGGATGGTGTATATGAACATGCAGACAAGATGGCGGTATATTATCGTACCTATAGCGGTGTATAGTATGGATGGTGTATATGAACATGCAGACAACATGGCGGTATATTATCGTACCTATAGCGGTGCATGGTATGGATGGTGTATATAAACATGCAGACAAGATGGCGGTATATTATCGTACCTATAGCGGTGCATGGTATGGTATGGATGGTGTATATAAACATGCAGACAAGATGGCGGTATATTATCGTACCAATAGCGGTGCATGGTATGGTATGGATGGTGTATATAAACATGCAGACAAGATGGCGGTATATTATCGTACCTATAGCGGTGCATGGTATGGTATGGATGGTGTATATAAACATGTAGACAAGATGGCGGTATATTATCGTACCTATAGCGGTGCATGGTATGGTATGGATGGTGTATATAAACATGTAGACAAGATGGCGGTATATTATCGTACCTATAGCGGTGCACAGTATGGATGGTGTATATAAACATGCAGACAAGATGGCGGTATATTATCATACCTATAGCGGTGCATGGTATGGTATGCATGGTGTATATAAACATGCAGACAAGATGGCGGTATATTATTATACCTATAGCAGTGCATAGTATGGATGGTGTATATAAACATGCAGACAACATGGCGGTATATTATCGTACATATAGCGGTGCATGGTATGGATGGTGTATATAAACATGCAGACAAGATGGCGGTATATTATCATACCTATAGCGTTGCATGGTATGGATGGTGTATATAAACATGCAGACAAGATGGCGGTATATTATCGTACCTATAGTGGTGCATAGTATGGATGGTGTATATAAACATGCAGACAACATGGCGGTATATTATCGTACCTATAGCAGTGCATGGTATGGATGGTGTATATAAACATGCAGAGAAGATGGCGGTATATTATTATACCTATAGCGGTGCATAGTATGGATGGTGTATATA
Organism: Phyllobates terribilis; assembly: GCF_046119375.1. Classification (NCBI taxonomy): domain Eukaryota; kingdom Metazoa; phylum Chordata; class Amphibia; order Anura; family Dendrobatidae; genus Phyllobates; species Phyllobates terribilis. The sequence continues at coordinate 7,939,597 of NW_027362820.1, forward strand.
AACATGCAGACAAGATGGCGGTATATTATCGTACCTATAGCGGTGCATGGTATGGTATGGATGGTGTATATAAACATGCAGACAAGATGTCGGTATATTATCGTACCTATAGCGGTGCATGGTATGATATGGATGGTGTATATAAACATGCAGACAAGATGGCGGTATATTATCATACATATAGCGGTGCATGGTATGGATGGTGTATATAAACATGCAGACAAGATGGCGGTATATTATCGTACCTATAGCGGTGCATGGTATGGTATGGATGGTGTATATAAACATGCAGACAAGATGGCAGTATATTATCGTACCTATAGCGTTGCATGGTATGGTATGGATGGTGTATATAAACATGCAGACAAGATGGCGGTATATTATCATACCTATAGCGGTGCATGGTATGCATGGTGTATATAAACATGCAGACAAGATGGCGGTATATTATTATACCTATAGCGGTGCATAGTATGGATGGTGTATATAAACATGCAGACAACATGGCGGTATATTATCGTACATATAGCGGTGCATAGTAGGGATGGTGTATATAAACATGCAGACAAGATGGCGATATATTATTATACCTATAGCGGTGCATGGTATGGTATGGATGGTGTATATAAACATGCAGACAACATGGCGGTATATTATCGTACCTATAGCGGTGCATGGTATGGATGGTGTATATAAACATGCAGACAAGATGGCGGTATATTATCGTACCTATAGCGGTGCATGGTATGGATGGTGTATATAAACATGCAGACAAGATGGCGGTATATTATCATACCTATAGCGGTGCATGGTATGGATGGTGTATATAAACATGCAGACAAGATGGCGGTATATTATCGTACCTATAGCGGTGCATGGTATGGATGGTGTATATAAACATGCAGACAACATGGCGGTATATTATCGTACCTATAGTGGTGCATGGTATGGATGGTGTATATAAACATGCAGAGAAGATGGCGGTATATTATCGTACCTATAGCGGTGCATGGTATGGATGGTGTATATAAACATGCAGACAACATGGCGGTATATTATCGTACCTATAGCGGTGCATGGTATGGATGGTGTATATAAACATGCAGACAAGATGGCGGTATATTATCATACCTATAGCGGTGCATGGTATGGTATGGATGGTGTATATAAACATGCAGACAAGATGGCGGTATATTATCGTACCTATAGCAGTGCATGGTATGGATGGTGTATATAAACATGCAGACAAGATGGCGGTATATTATCGTAGCTATAGCGGGTGCATGATATGGATGGTGTATATAAACATGCAGACAAGATGGCGGTATATTATCGTACCTATAGCGGTGCATGATATGGATGGTGTATATAAACATGCAGAGAACATGGCGGTATATTATCGTACCTATATTGGTGCATAGTATGGATGGTGTATATGAACATGCAGACAACATGGCGGTATATTATCGTACCTATAGTGGTGCATAGTATGGATGGTGTATATGAACATGCAGACAACATGGGGGTATATTATCGTACCTATAGTGGTGCATGGTATGGATGGTGTATATAAACATGCAGACAACATGGCGGTATATTATCATACCTATAGCGATGCATGGTATGGATGGTGTATATAAACATGCAGAGAAGATGGCGGTATATTATTATACCTATATCGGTGCATAGTATGGATGGTGTATATGAACATGCAGACAACATGGCGGTATATTATCGTACCTATAGCGGTGCATAGTATGGATGGTGTATATGAACATGCAGACAACATGGCGGTATATTATCGTACCTATAGCGGTGCATGGTCCTGGCTGTGCAGGGATATGGACTGTTGCAGCTTCTCTACTGTGGCAGCACTGAGAGATAGGAGACAAATCGTCAGTGATGTGAATGGCTTCTAGAGACATAAGTGAAACATGACAGGACTCGGCTCTGCACAGATGCACAATATGATCTAGAGAGCAATTACAATGCCACCTTGGGCCATGTAGCCAGTGTCTGGGAACATGTAGCGACTAGTGATGAGCGAGCGTGCTCGTTTAACCCTTTAAACGAGCACACTCGGGTACTCGCTGAGTAGTTTTGTCGTGTTCAGCATTTCCGTTGCAGCCGGGGCGGCTGCATGTATCGCGGCTGTTACACAGCTGTGACACATGCAGGGATTGCCTGTTTGTTAGCCAGTCTCTGCATGTGTCACAGCTGTGTAACAGCCGCGACACATGCAGCTGCTGCGGCTGCAACCGATATGCACAGCACGCCGAAACTACTTGGCGAGTACCCGAGCGTGCTCGTTTAAAGGGTTAAATGAGCACGCTCGCTCATCACTAGTAGCGACATCATACATATAGTAATATTTCAATATTCAGCCAATTCTTGCATGGCCCCCTTACAGTGCACGCCGTCCATATCCCCCCGCACTGTAAACCTTTCAGAACGTTCCCTTTGTTCTACTGAACAATAATGTAATTTGTGGCTTCAGCGGCTTTCTGCAGATTAGAAGTCCAGTTTCCACAGGACACATAAAGGGCTTTTATTACCCTTTAACTTATCAAAGAGATCTACTGACAGCACAGTTCTGCAATTAAAGGGAATGTGTCATCAGAAAATGACCAGGACTTTATGTTAAAGGTAACCTGTCAGCTCCCCCGAGATCACAAACCGTCACCATGTATTTATTTCTCACTTTATACCCGTCCTAACAAACCCCTTTTAGTGGCTTTCTGATTTCTGCATTTGGCGAAAATCTATTTTATAATTGTGGTGGCAATTTGCTAATTAGAGGGTGACTAGTGGTGGGGCGCGTTGCAATGCCCCCACAAATATTCACCTACTTATTATCACGGCCGCAGTTATAAAAATGTTAGAAATCAGTAAGCCACTATTAATGGGCTCTTTACACAGGGTACAAAAAGATGAATAAATCCATGGTGGCGCTTCGGGAGGCATGAGAAAGCTGACAGCTTCTCTTTACATGTTATTTTTAACTACTGAGTTTTTTTTCGATTTTCCATAACACAATCTAGATAAAAAAAAATGCAAACTGGCCATTAATCCTAATACTAGACTCAAACTTCTTATTCTGTTCACAAGGCTTTGCATCAGTCTCATGATCATCACAGACAGGATAATAATGAAAGGTAACAATCAATATACAATAGAATCCACCATTCACAAGAGGTGATATCACTGTCCCGCAGGCGCCATCTTCTCCAGCCCCGTATCCGCCACATTACCTCGCTCAGCTCATGCTGTCTTTGCTGGTTTTCATTTGAGTCAGAAGCTCATACTGGAAGAGAAGAAAAACACAAGGAAATGAGGATGAATTCACGCCGGCCGCATTTGCTGCAGCTTTTACGGCCAGATCAGAGCAGGTTTATAAGGTAAGTGGATGAGACTTTACAAATCTCATCCGCAAACTGTAAAGATTGCCCATATAGAAAAATGAGAACGCCAAAGATGTTCCAAATCCCGGCATGTCATTGTGGGGTGAAAATACAGCAGATTATCAATGTGAATTTCACCAACTTCAATATAGCAAGGGTGAGATCGTCAGAATTCCTTAGTGACGCGCCCCCTGGGCCATATTCTTTTAGGGGGAATATCCGGAGCCGGATCAGATGGGGGTTGTAGTCTTCCGAGTGGCTGTGACCCGGTCCGTGCCCAGGGTGTCAAACTGAGTTGTATGTGGCAGTCCTACAGATGTTACTAAGTTCTTAATGTCGACTACGCCACCCGTTGTGTTGCGGTCACTATGGCCGCCGCTGCAGCAGGGTCCGCTGAGGCTGATGGTGCAGGTGCAGCTTGTGATGATATAACCCCCAACGGGTGGGGTATAGCCTCAGGGGGATCAGGTGCAGAGGATGGGGGTTGTGGTGATGCAGTGTAGACGGCAATCAGAGACAGAGTCGGGTTATGCAGTTTAGGATGTTTACTCACTGCTGATGTTCCGGTCACTCCAGCTTCGAGTGACCTCCCGAACCGTGCTGCGTCCACCAGGTTCTGGATCCAGCCAACCCCCAAATAAGTCCGGAGCGTGACCCTGAGCTCTCCTTCTGTCCTTTCCTCTGGCCGTCCCCACTAGAGATCCACCCAGGTCCAGCTCCCTCGGGCCTTCTGTTGGGAGACCCTTGGCCTTGGGTTCCCTGACCCTCCACGTGGTGTGCCTTCGTGGTGGATGTGGTGGGTGGCCGTGGCAAACGCTGCCCACGGCCTCCGGTCTCTGGCTGGGGTGTGTTTTTGCCCCCACCAGCTTGGGTTCCGGTACCCTGTGCCGACTCTTCACCCGGGGATTTAAGTTGGGTTCTTGGAGTCCTTTTCTTCTGTTTCCCCCTCTGGGTCTCTCTTTCTCCTCTCTCACTCTGGGTCTCTCTTCTCCTCCGCTCGCTGACTTTCTCTCTGCAACTGACCCTGTTCTTAGTTGGTGCCCACCTTATATACACCCTCTATGTGTGAGCTCAGGTGACCAGCACCCAATGAGCTCCTATCTTTACCCAGGCTGCTCCCCCTATCTGCCCCTACACTACTTGGGATGTTCCACCCCCCTCCCACTCCAGCCAGGAACAGACTCGGTCGTACCTGCACATTTCTAAGTGGGAGTACCATCGGTCTGCTCCTCGGAAATGGGATGTATGTAGTGCATGCAGCCTACCGAGCTCAGATCCACACTCCATCCTTACCCGGGAGTGGAATATCACACCTCTGGGTTGAGGTGCAATACCCCTGTAGCAGCCGAATCCTCAGGGTGCTACATTCCCCCCTGGTAAATCACAGCACGTCCTCGGGCTGTAAGACATAACACCAAAAACATACAACATTTTTTTCCATAAACATATAAAACATATAAAACATATAAAACATTATATATATATAAAACTTTTCAGATAAAACATTCTCGTCGTCTCTTGTTTCTCCTCCGGTCACTGTGCAACTGTTGACCGGGCAAAGTGCGACAGTCTTTCTAGAAAAATGGTTTTCCTATAAAACCGGTAGGGGGCGCTTTAGGACGCGCAACTATATACAAGGATATGGCCGCTCTCAGTCCTCGGCCAGTTAAGGAGGGAAAGGGAATGGCTGCTCCCAGTCCTCAGCCTGTGGGATTAAGGGTAAACGGGTAAACAGTTCACTCAGCTGGTCCCAACGGGGACTATATTTGCAGTAACAGTTTCTTTATACCCCGATCGGGTAACTATTTACAGCACCTACTCCGCTGTACTCAACAACGTCTTCCTCCTGCTCCTTCTTTGGGGATCTCAGCTTCAGACCCGTCCGGATCCTCTTGCTCTTCCTCCTCACATCGCAGCTCCTCCTCTGTCAGGCGATGCACATGGAGGGCGTAAGGTCCTTTGGCACACTTGTGCCGGGTAAAGGTGACCTCGTCCCCGATATAAAGGTCACGACCTCTGTGCCCCTCCGGCAGATGGGACTCCACATCTCTGCGCGTGACAAAGACGTCGCCGGGGGTGTTGTGGTCTCTGATGAAGCCCCACCCATGCTGCATGTTGAACTTAATTACAGTCCCGGTGGTGCGGGGACTGTGCGCTGCACGGGGGTCCCTCCTGGTTCGGCTCTTCTGCTCGGCGCTCCTTATTTGGGCCTGTTGTTCCCGGACCCGCCTCTCTCTCCGCTCCCTCGCATACTCCTCGAGCTGCTGTCGGCAGCACTCAGCACGCTCCGCTGCAGCTGCCCTGGTTTCTTGAGTGAACCCCATTAGGTCTTCTCCGGTGGGGTCCCACTCAAATTGGGTCTCTTCAAGCGGGGGCGAGATCCTTATCACGGGCTTCGGAGCCGGAATCAGGGGTGCACACATGGCCCCAACTCTCCTCTGGTGCTCCAGTTCATAATATCTCTGGGGCCAGATGAAAGGCTGCCCGTCCGGCCACGTGTGCTGGGCAAACAAGTCCTCTCCCAGACGCGGCACCCTTGGTTTTACGGGTGCGGGCGCGGTGGTGGTGGCGCCCGGGTTGCCCAGGCCTTGCGGCCAGGCCTGGGGCAACTGGAAGGTGAAGGGCACCGTCAGGACGGCGGCGCCCTGGGCTACCTGGCCTTGCGGCCAGGCCGGAGGCTCCGCGGAGGTAGGGGGCGCTGTTGGTGATGCGACGCCCAGGAATTCTAGGCCCTGCGACCAGGCTGGTGTTACTTCCTGTTTTGCCACGCTCGGGGTCGGTGCGCATGGCGTCACAGGGGTCGCGGCGGCGGCTTCCGGTTGGGGCCTAGTCTGCGTCGGTGACATGGCGTTTTCGGGCACAGCAGGGGGACTTTCGGGCTCTGCGACGGGGAGCTGGGGCAGGTAAGCGGTGTCCTGGTTTGGGGTATAGACGTCCCCTTTACCTGCCTCCATGCGTTCGGCTCCCTTCTCGGCGCCGTCTCCGGCCTTGGGTCCTCCCGCGCCATACTCAGAGGCGGTCTGTCTCCTCATCTTGGCTGGCGTGCTCCGGGTCTTGGTTTGCTGGGCCATCTCTCGGCTCCACTCCGCCAATGTCTCTCGCTGTACCCGGGCCATCCTCCGTGCGAGGCCCTCCAGGGCAGTCTGTGCACACTCCCGGTCTCGGGGGAGCTGTGCGAGGACCTCCACTAGGCCTAGTGGGGTCGTGGTTTCCAGCAGGCTCCTGACCAACGGGTCGGTGCTGCTCTGCTCTTCTTCGAGCAGGCTCCTGGCCAGCGGGCCGGTGCTGCTCTGCTCTCTGGCCATCTCCGGGTGAGCTTCTCTGCTACTCCTCTCCAGGCTTCTTGCCTCCGGGTGCGCTCGCTCCAGACTGCTCCAGGCGGCACCCATCTTTGTTCTCTCCTTTCGTCTCCTCCCCCCTCAAGGGCGGTCCCGAGGCCATTTGGTGATTGTCAGCTCCAGGGGCTGTTCTTTCACGCTGACAGACACCTCTAGCATCACAGTCTCTGTTGGTGGGGGCGGTTTCCACTTTTGGCGCCATCTTCGGTCCTGGCCCACGATGGGAGGTGGCCTCTCGCCACCCTCTGGCACGCCCATAATGGCGTCCGCTCTTCCAAGGCGGGAAACCTTTGGAAATGGCGGGAATCGCTTCCCAGTGGCGGGAAACTCTGCAGATGGCGGGAAAAAGCTGTTAATGGCGGACAACCGGCGGGAATCGACTGGTGATGGGGTCCGATGGCGGGGACCCTCCGGAACCGGCAGGAGACTTCTTTTTGAGGTAAACTCGTTCTTTTCTTCAGGCACGCAGTACCCGGGTGTTGCGGGCACGTAATCCTGCCGACTACGCCAAAGTTGACGCGCCCCCTGGGCCATATTCTTTTAGGGGGAATATCCGGAGCCGGATCAGATGGGGGTTGTAGTCTTCCGAGTGGCTGTGACCCGGTCCGTGCCCAGGGTGTCAAACTGAGTTGTATGTGGCAGTCCTACAGATGTTACTAAGTTCTTAATGTCGACTACGCCACCCGTTGTGTTGCGGTCACTATGGCCGCCGCTGCAGCAGGGTCCGCTGAGGCTGATGGTGCAGGTGCAGCTTGTGATGATATAACCCCCAACGGGTGGGGTATAGCCTCAGGGGGATCAGGTGCAGAGGATGGGGGTTGTGGTGATGCAGTGTAGACGGCAATCAGAGACAGAGTCGGGTTATGCAGTTTAGGATGTTTACTCACTGCTGATGTTCCGGTCACTCCAGCTTCGAGTGACCTCCCGAACCGTGCTGCGTCCACCAGGTTCTGGATCCAGCCAACCCCCAAATAAGTCCGGAGCGTGACCCTGAGCTCTCCTTCTGTCCTTTCCTCTGGCCGTCCCCACTAGAGATCCACCCAGGTCCAGCTCCCTCGGGCCTTCTGTTGGGAGACCCTTGGCCTTGGGTTCCCTGACCCTCCACGTGGTGTGCCTTCGTGGTGGATGTGGTGGGTGGCCGTGGCAAACGCTGCCCACGGCCTCCGGTCTCTGGCTGGGGTGTGTTTTTGCCCCCACCAGCTTGGGTTCCGGTACCCTGTGCCGACTCTTCACCCGGGGATTTAAGTTGGGTTCTTGGAGTCCTTTTCTTCTGTTTCCCCCTCTGGGTCTCTCTTTCTCCTCTCTCACTCTGGGTCTCTCTTCTCCTCCGCTCGCTGACTTTCTCTCTGCAACTGACCCTGTTCTTAGTTGGTGCCCACCTTATATACACCCTCTATGTGTGAGCTCAGGTGACCAGCACCCAATGAGCTCCTATCTTTACCCAGGCTGCTCCCCCTATCTGCCCCTACACTACTTGGGATGTTCCACCCCCCTCCCACTCCAGCCAGGAACAGACTCGGTCGTACCTGCACATTTCTAAGTGGGAGTACCGTCGGTCTGCTCCTCGGAAATGGGATGTATGTAGTGCATGCAGCCTACCGAGCTCAGATCCACACTCCATCCTTACCCGGGAGTGGAATATCACACCTCTGGGTTGAGGTGCAATACCCCTGTAGCAGCCGAATCCTCAGGGTGCTACATTAGCACAATCCACAAATGAACCAAACCTACCGTAAAGACTGCGCCTGCCATGTCAGCCCCATCCACAGTGGCTTACCTTATCTAATAATGCTTGTCGCTTTGACTCCAGAATTGGCTCAATTTGAAGATTCTTTTCTGGATTAAAAAAATGTAAAAAAAATATATATTAATATACACATACAGAGGATGAAATAAGTATTGAACATGTCACCAATTGTCTAAGTAAATATATTACTAAAGGTGCTATTGACATGAAATTCTCACCAGATGTCGGTAACAACCCATCCAGTCCACACAGGCATAGAAATCAAATCATAGATGTCCATGAATTATGTGTAATAATGAGAAATGACACAGGAAAAAGGTACTGAACACATGAAGAGAGAGAGAGGCAAAAAGCCATGGAAAGTCATGTCACCAGCTGAAATCTATCAGTAATTAGAAACCCATCCTGCCACTTAGTGAAAAATAATATTAGGTGGTTCAACTGATGGCCTATAAAAAGGTGTCTCGCTAGCAAGATGCCACACAAGAAACATCTCATGATGGGTAAAACCAGTGAGCGGTCTCAAGACCTCCGCAACCTAATTGTTGCAAAACATACTGATGGTATTGGTTACAGAAGAATTTCTAAATTACTGAAGGCTCCAGTGAGCACTGCTGGGGCCATAATCCAGAAATGTAAAGAACATAATTTCATAATAAACCGGCCACGACCAGGTGCTCCCCGCAAGATTTCAAACAGAGGAGTGAAATTAATTATCAAAAGAGTTGTCCATGACCAAGAACCACCTGTGGAGAGTTACAGAAAGACCAGGAATCAGCAATTGTTTCAAAGAAAACTATAAGTGATGCACTCAAGCTCCATGGTCTGTATGCACGCTTAGCACGCAAGACTCCATTGCTGAACAAAAAGCATGTTGACGCGTGTTTAACGTTTGCTCAACAATATTTAGACAAGCCTGTGAAATACTGGGAGAATATAGTCTGGTCAGATGAGACCAAAATTGAACTCTTTGGATGTCATAATACACACCATGTTTGGAGGCCAAAAGACACTGCATATCACCCCCAAAACACCATACTAACAGTGAAGTTTGGAGGTGGGAACATCATGGTGTTGGGCTGTTTTTCAGCATACGGCAATCTTCATATTAATGAAGGAAGGAGGAATGGATAAATGTACGAGACATTCTTGATAAAAATCGGCTGCAATCTACCAGGATGATGATGAAACAAGGGTGGACATTTCAGCAAGACAATGATCCCAAACACACAGCCAAGGAAACGCTCAATTGTTTTCAGAGAGAGATAATTAAAGCTGCTAAAATGGCCCACCCAATCACCTGACCTGAATCCAACAGAATATTTATAGAAGGAACTGAAGCTCAGAGTTCAGAGTTCATAGAAGGAGCCCAAGAGATCTTCAGGATTTGTAGCGTGTTTGTGTGGAAGAATGGGACAAAATCACACCTGAGCAATGCATGCGACTAGTTTCTCCATACAGGATGAATCTTGAAGCTGTCATCACCAACAAAGGCTTGTGTACGAAGTATTAAATACTTTTCAGTAAGCATAGTCAATACTTTTTCCCCGTGCAATTTCTCATTATTACACATAACTAGTGTTGAGCGATACCTTCCGATATCAGGAAATATCGTATCGGATTGGATCGGGCCGATACCCAAAAAGTATCGGATATCGCCGATTCCGATACCGGAAACCAATGCAAGTCAATGGGACACAAATATCGGAATGAAAATAAACCCTTTCTTTCCTTGTAGGTTAATTCTACATGAAGTAAAACAACTAAGAATAATGTAGAATGACATGAAAAGCCGGCAATTCATCAGCGGCATACACCGGTACCCGACAATTTACAACAGACAGAATAGAGCTTCACACATAGATTAGATAGATAGAAACATGTCAGTCACATATATATGAAGTACAGTGACAGTGTTGCTTACTGTACTTGTCATTTAGTGTAAAGGATTTATTAAAAAAAATATTAGTGTTTTCGTGCACCGTCTCTTTAAAAAAGCCGGCCGGCAATTCAGCAGCGGTACCCGACAATTTATAACAGACAGAATAGAGCTTCACACATAGATTAGATAGATAGAAACATGTCAGTCACATATATAAGAAGTACAGTGACAGTGTTGCTTACAGAACTTGTCATTTAGTGTAAAGGATTTATTTAAAAAAATAATAGTGTTTTCATGCACCGTCTCTTTAAGAAAGCCGGCCGGCAATTCAGCATCTGTACCCGACAATTTAGAATAGAAGGAATAGAGAATCACACATAGATTAGATAGATAGAAACATGTCAGTCACATATATATGAAGTACAGTGACAGTGTTGATTACTGTACTTGTCATTTAGTGTTAAAATAAAGGATTTATTTAAAAAAAAATTGGCGTGGGGTTCCCCTTAATTTTAGGCTCTAGCGGAGGTTAAGCAGACAGCTGGGGCAAATGTTTGAAGCCTGGGAAGGGGGTAATACCCACGGAGCTTCCCAGGCTACTAATATCAGCCCCCAGCTGAATACCTAGCCTTTACTAGCTATTAAAATGGGGGACCCCCCCAAAAAAATGACGTGGGGTCCCCCCTAATTTAATAGCTAGCACAGGCTAGGCAGACAGCTGGGGGCTGATATTAATAGCCCAGGAAGGGTGCCATGAATATTGGCCCCCTCCCAGGCTAGAAACACCAGCCGTCAGCCGCCCCAGAAATGGCGCATCCATAGGATGCGCCAATTCTGGCACTTAGCCTCGCTCTTCCACGCTGCCCTGGTGCGGTGGCAGGGGGTAATAGGGTTGGGGTTGATGTCAGCTTATAATGCCAGCTGACATCAAGCCCAGGTTAGTAATGGAGAGGCGTCTATAAGACACCCCCATTACTAACCCCATAGTCAAAGTTAAAAGAAAACACAAACACCCAGAATAAAGTCCTTTAATTGAAATAAAGACACAATTCTTTATTGTTCTAAATTAAACCATACTTACCATCACGCCCATTCCAGCTGAAGCCAACGATCTCCTGCAATAAAAGAAAAATAATAAAGCAACCTCATCCTTACCTTTCGATGGTTCCCAGGACAGCTCCAGCTCTGCTACATCGAGATGACAGGCTGGACCGCAGCAGAAAGCTGCCATCCAGCCTGTCATCCCGCAGACACTGAGAAGCGCAGGCATGCTTGCGCTCCTCAGTGTCTCTCTGTGACGTCATCCAGATGAGCCGAGTTCATGTCCAATGAACTCAGCTCACCTCATGCACGTCACTGACAGCGTGGGAAAATTCTCCTGCACTCAGCGCTTCAGCGTGAGAATTCTCCCACGCTGTCAGTGACATACATGAGGTGAGGTCATGTCCAATGAACTCAGCTCACCTCATGCACGTCACTGACAGCGTGGGAAAATTCTCACGCTGAAGTGCTGAGTGCAGGAGAATTTTCCCACGCTGTCAGTGACGTACATGAAGTGAGCGGAGTTCATTGGACATGACCTCGGCTCATCTGGATGCCGTCACAGCCAGACACTGAGGAGTGGAAGTATGCCTGCGCTTCTCAGTGTCTGCGGGATGACAGGATGGATGGCAGCGTTCTGCTGCGGTCCAGCCTGTCATCTCGATGTAGCAGAGCTGAAGCTGTCGTGGGAGCCATGGAAAGGTAAGGATGAGGTTGCTTTATTATTTTACTTTTATTGCAGGAGATCGTTGGCTTCAGCTGGAATGGGCGTGATGGTAAGTATGGTTTAATTTAGAACAATAAAGAATTGTGTCTTTATTTCAATTAAAGGACTTTTTTCTGGGTGTTTGTGTTTTTTTAAATACTTTACTAGAAATTCATGGTGGTCATGTCTAATATTGGCGTGACCCCATGAATTTTGGGCTTAGGGCCAGCTGATAATGCCAAGCTGGCCTTAACCCCTTTATTACCCAGTGAGCCACCGCACCAGGGCCCTGGATGAGTTGGGTACAGCGCCAGAAGATGGCGCTTCTATGAACGCGCCATTTTCTGGGGCGGCTGCGGACTGCAATTTGCAGCGGGGGTGGCCCAGAAAGCTTGGGTCTCCCTGCGCTGCGGATTCCAGCCCCCAGCTGCCTAGTTGTATCTGGCTGGGCACAAAAATAGGGCGAAGCCCCACGCATTTTTTTTTAAAATTATTTCATGAAATTCATGGAATAATTAAGAAAAAAAGGGCTTCCCTATATTGTTGTGTCCAACCAGGTACAAATAGGCAGCTGGTGGTTGGGGGCAGCCCGTTCCTGCCTGCTGTACCTGGCTGGACACAAATATAGTGTGAAGCCCCACGTCAATTTTTTTTAAATCATTTCAGGAAATTCATGAAATAATTTAAAAAAATTGATGTGGGGCTTCGCCCTATATTTGTGTCCAGTCAGGTACAGCAGGCAGGAACGGGCTGCCCCCAACCACCAGCAGCCTATTTGTACCTAGCCGGACACAACAATATAGGGAAGCCCTTTTTTTCTGAATTATTCCATGAATTTCATGAATTTAAAAAAAAAAAAACGTGGAGCTTCGCCCTATTTTTGTGTCCAGCCAGGTACAACTAGGCAGCTGGGGGCTGGAATCTGCAGCGCAGGGAGGCCCAAGCTTTCTGGGCCCCACCCGCTGCAAATTGCAGTCCGCAGCCGCCCCGGAAAATGGCGCGTTCATAGAAGCGCCATCTTCTGGCGCTGTACCCAACTCATCCAGGGCCCTGATGCGGTGGCTCACTGGGTAATAAAGGGGTTAAGGCCAGCTTGGCATTATCAGCTGGCCCTAAGCCCGAAATTCATGGGGTCACGCCAATATTAGACATGACCACCATGAATTTCTAGTAAAGTATTTAAAAAAAACACAAACACCCAGAAAAAAGTCCTTTAATTGAAATAAACACACAATTCTTTATTGTTCTAAATTAAACCATACTTACCATCACGCCCATTCCAGCTGAAGCCAACGATCTCCTGCAATAAAAGAAAAATAATAAAGCAACCTCATCCTTACCTTTCCATGGCTCCCACGACGGCTCCAGCTCTGCTACATCGAGATGACAGGCTGGACCGCAGCAGAACGCTGCCATCCAGCCTGTCATCCCGCAGACACTGAGAAGCGCAGGCATACTTCCACTCCTCAGTGTCTGGCTGTGACGGCATCCAGATGAGCCGACAATGAACTCGGCTCACCTCATGTACGTCACTGACAGCGTGGGAGAATTCTCCTGCACTCAGCGCTTCAGCGTGAGAATTTTCCCACGCTGTCAGTGACGTGCATGAGGTGAGGTCATGTCCCATGAACTCGGCGCACCTCATGCACGTCACTGACAGCGTGGGAGAATTCTCACGCTGAAGCGCTGAGTGCAGGAGAATTTTCCCACGCTGTCAGTGACGTGCATGAGGTGAGCTGAGTTCATTGGACATGACCTCGGCTCATCTGGATGACGTCACAGAAAGACACTGAGGAGCGCAAGCATGCCTGCGCTTCTCAGTGTCCGCGGGATGACAGGCTGGATGGCAGCGTTCTGCTGCGGTCCAGCCTGTCATCTCGATGTAGCAGAGCTGAAGCTGTCCTGGGAACCATGGAAAGGTAAGGATGAGGTTGCTTTATTATTTTACTTTTATTGCAGGAGATCGTTGGCTTCAGCTGGAATGGGTGTGGCGGTAAGTATGGTTTAATTTAGAACAATAAAGAATTGTGTCTTTATTTCAATTAAAGGACTTTTTTCTGGGTGTTTGTGTTTTTTTTAAATACTTTACTAGAAATTCATGGTGGTCATGTCTAATATTGGCGTGACCCCATGAATTTCGGGCTTAGGGCCAGCTGATAATGCCAAGCTGGCCTTAACCCCTTTATTACCCAGTGAGCCACCGCACCAGGGCCCTGGATGAGTTGGGTACAGCGCCAGAAGATGGCGCTTCTATGAACGCGCCATTTTCCGGGGCGGCTGCGGACTGCAATTTGCAGCGGGTGGGACCCAGAAAGCTTGGGTCTCCCTGCGCTGCAGATTCCAGCCCCCAGCTGCCTAGTTGTACCTGGCTGGACACAAAAATAGGGCGAAGCGCCACACATTTTTTTTTTTAATTATTTCATGAAATTCATGGAATAATTAAGAAAAAAAGGGCTTCCCTATATTGTTGTGTCCGGCTAGGTACAAATAGGCAGCTGGTGGTTGGGGGCAGCCCGTTCCTGCCTGCTGTACCTGGCTGGACACAATTATAGGGCGAAGCCCCACATAATTTTTTTTTAATTATTTCATGAATTTCCTGAAATAATTAAAAAAAAATTGACGTGGGGCTTCACACTATATTTGTGTCCAGCCAGGTACAGCAGGCAGGAACGGGCTGCCCCCAACCACCAGCTGCCTATTTGTACCTAGCCGGACACAACAATATAGGGAAGCCCTTTTTTTCTTAATTATTCCATGAATTTCATGAAATAATTAAAAAAAAAAAAACGTGGAGCTTCTCCCTATTTTTGTGTCCAGCCAGGTACAACTAGGCAGCTGGGGGATGGAATCTGCAGCGCAGGGAGGCCCAAGCTTTTTGCCCTCCCCCCCCCCGCTGAAAATTGCAGTCCGCGGCCGCCCCGGAAAATGGCGCGTTCATAGAAGCTGGATGCTGTACCTGGCTGGCATACAAAAATATGGCGAAGCCCACGTCAAAAGTTTTGGGAAAAATTTATTAAAAAATAAATAATAATTTAGGGACTGCATCTTTATTAAGTCCTCAAATGTCATTTAGTGTTAAAATAAAGGATTTATTTAAAAAAAAAATGGCGTGGGATCCCCCATAATTTTAGTCTCTAGCGGAGGTTAAGCAGACGGCTGGGGCAGATGTTTGAAGCCTGGGAAGGGGGTAAAACCCACGGAGCTTCCCAGGCTACTAATATCAGCCCCCAGCTGAATACCTAGCCTTTACTAGCTATTAAAATGGGGGACCCCCCAAAAAAAAATGACGTGGGGTCCCCTCTATTTTAATAGCTAGCAAAGGCTAGGCAGACAGCTGGGGGCTGATATTAATAGCTCAGGAAGGGTGCCATGAATATTGGCCCCCTCCCAGGCTAGAAACACCAGCCGTCAGCCGCCCCAGAAATGGCGCATCCATAGGATGCGCCAATTCTGGCACTTAGCCTCGCTCTTCCACGCTGCCCTGGTGCGGTGGCAGGGGGTAATAGTGGTGGGGTTCATGTCAGCGCCAGCTGCCATGAAGCCCAGGTTAGTAATGATGGCCGTCTATATGACACCCCCATTACTAACCTACAAAGTGTTAAAAAGAAAAAACACACTACACCCAGAAAAAAATAATTTATTTGAAATAAAACACCATTTTATTTAATTCTTAGTTTACTAAAAAAAAAATAGTTACCTGTCCACGTTCCTGCGCTGATCTCCCATGCACAGCTGTCACATCTGGAGATGGTGACAGCTGTGCATGGCTGCTGTAAGCTCACGCTGCCGGGAACACGTCCGCTCCCGGCAGCGGGAGCCACTGACTGAGGTCACCGGAGTGCATTCAGGCAGCGCAGCTCCGGAGACCTCCTTTACGGCAGTGCTGTACCGTGGGAATTTCTCACGATACAGCAGTGCCGTAAAGGAGCTAACCGGAGCAGCGCTGCCTGAACTCCGGTGAACCCTTACGGCCCCGTCATTCTAGCGGCGGCAGCGGTTCAGAGCGGTCACATTCTATGTGGCTGCTCTGAACTGGAGATCTTCGTGGGACACTCGTGGACTACTACGGAGGGGTAAGGATAAGGTTGTGGTTTATTATTTTATATTTTATTACAGGAGATCGATGGCTTCGGGGAATTAGGTGTCTAGGTGAGTATAGGTGTAGTTTTTTATTTTTTACTTTATTTTAGGTGGCGATCGGCGGGGACAGGTAATGTATGAACTAATTTCTTTTAGGTAACCACTGGCCACCAATGACATGTATTTAACATTTATTGGGGACACAGTAGGGCAATTTAAATAGCAGGATCAGGCTGATGGGAACTACTGCTCCCATCGAGCTGATCCTGCTGGCAGGAGTGGACGGGGGACAGACATAGGCCGATGGGAGTAGTAGTGTCACATCGGCCTATGTCTGCCCGCACACACACCCGCACACACACACCCCGCACACACACCGCACACACACCCCGCACACACACACCCCGCACACACACACCCCGCACACACACACCCCGCACACACACACCGCACACACACACCCCGCACACACACCGCACACACATCGCGCACACACATCGCGCACACACACCCCGCACACACACCCCGCACACACACTAATCATGACGGGTCTGGGAGGTGAGGCTGACCTGTGCGGCCGTGGGAAAGTTGATGTGAGTTCATGCAGTCAAGCATGAACTCACATGAACCCTCTGAGGGCACCGCGGCTACTTCAAATGAACAGCTGATCGGCATCACCTGATACCTCAGCTGTTCATTTGAAATAACCGGCGGGAAAGCGCAGCACAGAACGGGAAAGCCGGCGGTGAAGTCTTTTCACTGCCGGCTTCCCCGCCCGGGTCCTTCGCTCCTTGGTGCTGCGCTCCCCGCCCGGTCCTAATTTACGATCGGGATGGGAGGTGGCGAGGGGAGCGGAGGATCGGGGTGGGAGGCTGCGGGGAAGCAGTATGGGGCTGCGTGATTGTTTAAAAGCCGGCGGCTTTTTACCGCGCGCCGGCTTTTAAACAATCAGGAGAATTCTCCCCCGCTGGGATGGCATTCTGATGAGAGGCTGGATCTCAGCTGAGCGCTGCCATCCAGCTTGTCATCCTTCACAGACACTGCAGAGCGCAGGCATTATGGGAACTTCCGATTCCGGTATTCGATATTATAAAAGTATCGGAATTAAGTATCGGAATTCCGATACAGTGAATATCGGCCGATACCCGATATTTCAGTATCGGAATGCTCAACACTACACATAACTTAATTTATGGACATCTATTGTTTGATTTCTTTGCCTATGTGGATTGGATGGTCTGTTACTGATATCTGGGGAGAATTTCATGCCTATAGCACCTTTAGTAACATAGTTACTTAGAAAATTGGTGAAGTGTGAGTATTTCACCCGCTGTGTATATCCAGTGGGGAAAATAAGTATTTGATACACTGCCGATTTTGCAAGTTTTCCCACCTACAAAGAATGGAGAGGTCTGTATTTTTTTTTTTATCGTAGGTATACTTCAACTGTGAGAGACAGAAGAAGAATCCAGAAAATCACATTGTATGATTTTTACATAATTAATTAGCATTTTATTGATTGAAATAAGTATGTGATACAATAGAAAAACAGAACGTAATATTTGGTACAGAAACCTTTGTTTGCAATTACAGAGGTCAGAAGTTTCCAGTAGTTCTTGACCAAGTTTGCACACACCGCAGCAGGGACTTTGGCCCACTCCTCCATACAGATCTTCTCCAGATCTTTCAGGTTTCGGGGCTGTCGCTGGGCAACATTGGAGTTTCAGCTCCCTCTAAAGATTTTCTACTGGGTTCAGGTCTGGAGACTGGTTAGGCTACTCCAGGACCTTGAAATGCTTCTAACAGAGACACTCCTTAGTTTCCTTGGCTATGTGTTTCGGGTCATTGTCATGGTGGAAGACCCAGGCACGTCCCATCTTCAATGCTCTTACTGAGGGATAGAAGTTGTTGGACAAAATCTCGCGATACATGACCCCATCCATCCTCCCTTCAATATGGTGCAGTCATCCTGTTCCCTTTGCAGAAAAGCACCCCCAAAGTATGACATTTTCCTCACCATGCTTCACGGTTGGAACAGTGTTCTTGGGGTTGTACTCATCCTCCTTCTTTCTCACGGCGAGTGGAGTTGATACCAAAAAGTTCTATTTTGGTCTCATCTGACCACAAGACCTTCTCCCATGCCAGATGGTCATTGGCAAACTTGAAATGGGCCTGGACATGTGCTGTTGTTTGAGACTGTGGTCCCAGCTCTGTTCAGGTTATTGACCAGGTCTTCCTGTGCAGTGATGGGCTGATTCCTGACCTTTCTCAGAATCATGCTTACCCCACAAGGCGAGATCTTGCATGGAGTCTTACACCGAGGAGAATTGACAGTCATCTTGTGTTTCTTCCATTTTCTAATAATTGTGCCAACAGTTGTTGACTTCTCACCAAGCTCCTTGTCTACTGCCTTGTAGCCCATGCCAGCCTTGTGCAGGTCTACAATTTTGTCCCTGGTGTCCTTAGACAGCTCTTTGATCTTGGCCATGGTGGAGAGGTTGGAGTGTGATTGATTGAGCTTGTGGATAGGTGTCTTTTATACAGGTTTATATGGTGCAATTAATAAAAGGTAATGAGTGCAGAGTAGGAGGGCTTCTTAAAGAAACACTAACAGCTCTGTAAGAGCCAGAATTCTTGCTGGTTGGTAGGAAATCAAATACTAATTCCATGCAATAAAATGCAATTTAATGATTTGAAAATCAAACAATGTGGTTTTCTGGTTTTTATTTTTAGATTCTGTATCTCACAGTTGAAGTGGATATACGATAAAAATTACAGACCTCTCCATTCTATGTAGGTGGGAAAACTTGCAAAATCGGCAGTGTATGAAATACTATTTTTACCACCATGTATATGTATGTGTGTGTATATACACTACCCACAAAAAGTTAGGAATATTTGGCTTTTGGGTGAAATTTCAGGATGAACCTAAAATGCCCTCTAACCTTTTCAGGTGAACTTAATGTGACCTTCTCTAAACTTTTGAATGCACATGTCCAACTGTTCAATGTTTCAGTACTTTTTGCACAACTTGCTGTTCTCTAACAAGGAGCTTAATGGCAAAATTCACATCAGGTGTTTGATCCATGTATCGCCCAATAAAATTTGGGGTTCAATTAGAATTGGTATTAAACAGCCCCTACTACTTGAATAACAACATTAATCCTGTCATTGTCCCTCTGCATTCACAACACAGGCCTAATTTCATCTTCATGGATCACAAGGCTCCAGCTCATTGAGGTTGCATCATTAGGGAATGGCTGCTGGAGACAGGGGAACCTCAAATGGAGTGGCCTGCATTTTCTCCAGACCTGAATCCCATAGAAAACCTATGGGATCAGCTGAGTCGCTGTGTAGAGGCTCGTAACTCTGTACCCCAGAACCTCAATGACCTGAGAACCGCCCTTTCCAGGGCTGTGGTGTCAGTAAGCCAAACTTCAGACTCCCGACTCTGACTCCACAGCCCTGGTCACTACTGAGCGTGTACATAAAGTGCAGCACAGATTCATCTGAACTAAAAGCCGAGATCCTTAGATCAGGAACAGAACAGACATTTATAGGACATTTCATAACTTTCAAAAATTCTTATGGAAACATTTACAGCACATCCTGTATTGTACTGCTGTACCCAATTTATTATATATTTTAGGAGTCGGAGTGGGTCCATTTTATACCGACTCCACCAAAATAGACACCGACTCAGACTCCACAGCCCTGCACCCTCCAAGAAGAGTGGGATGCCATGCCTCAGCAGACAATAACTCCACTTGTGAACAGCAGGAGAATTCATTGTCGAGCTGTAATTGATGCTGCTCAAGGCCACATGACAAGTTATTGAGACATTGACATTTTTTGTTGGGGTATACCCACCACTGTTGTTGGCATTTGTTTCAATAAATGGTTTGAGATGAGGAAATCACCGTTACATGCTTCTACTTAAACGCCCTACTTGTATTATAATATATTACTGTAGAGGGAACTTTTTACATTTTCCATACATTTCACCAGAAAGCCACATATCCCTAACTTTTTGTGGTCAGTGTAGATATACAGGTGCTTCTCACAAAATTAGAATATCATCAAAAAGTTAATTTATTTCAGTTCTTCAATACAAAAAGTGAAACTCATATATTATATAGAGTCATTACAAACACAGTGATCTATTTCAAGTGCTTATTTCTGTTAATGTTGATGATTATGGCTTACAGCCAATGAAAACACAAAAGTCATTATCTCAGTAAATTAGAATATTTTATAACAGCTTAAAAAATTATTTTAAAATCCGAAATGTTGGGCTACTGAAATGTATGTTCAGTAAATGCACTCAATACTTGCTCGGGCTCCTTTTGCATCAATTACTGCATCAATGCGGCGTGGCATGGAGGGATCAGCCTGTGGCACTGCTGAGGTATTATGGAAGCCCAGGTTGCTTTGATAGCAGCCTTCAGCTCCTCTGCATTGTTGGGTCTGGTGTCTCTCATCTTCCTCTTGACAATACCCCATAGATTCTCTATGAGGTTATGGTCAGGCGAGTTTGCTGGCCAATCAAGCACAGTGATACTGTTGTTTTTAAACCAGGTATTGGTACTTTTGGCCGTGTGGACAGGTGCCAAGTCCTGCTGGAGAATGACATTTCCATCTCCAAAAAGCTTGTCGTCATGACATGAAGTGCTCTAAAATGTCCTTGTAGACGGCAGCGCTGACTTTGGTATTGATAAAACACAGTGGACCTACACCAGCAGATGACATGGCTCTCCAAGCCATCAGTGATTGTGGACACTTCACACTAGACCTCAAGCAGCTTGGATTATGTGCCTCTGCACTCTTCCTCCAGACTCTGGGACCTTGATTCCCAAATTAAAATTGGAACTTTGGGACCTTGTGGAGTGTGTCAATGACTGCCTTCTGGACATCTGTCAAGTCAGCAGTCTTCCCCATGACTGTGGAGCCTACTGAAACAGATTAAGGGGCCTTTTTAAACACGTAGGAAGCCTTTGCAGGTGTTTTTTTCTTAATTATTCTAATTTACTGAGACAATGACTGTTGTGTTTTCATTGGCTGTAAGTCACAATCATCAACATTAGCAGAAACAACCACATGAAATAGATCACTGTGTTTGTAATGACTCTATATAATATATGAGTTTCACTTTTTGTATTGAAGAACTGAAATTAATTAACTTTTGGATGATATTCTAATTTTATGAGACGCACATATATATATATATATATATATATATATATATATATATATATATATATATATATATATATATACACAGTACAGACCAAAAGTTTGGACACACCTTCTCATTTAAAGATTTTTCTGTATTTTCATGACTTTGAAAATTGTACATTCACACTGAAGGCATCAAAACTATGAATTAACACTATGAAAACCGTATTCAACTACCATCCACCAAATCTTACTTGCCAGCTCCTCGATATTTTTCACTAGCTCCTCTTTATCAGATATAATCTGTTTTAGTTGTGGAAGATTTACAAACTGCTCCAGAAGAACATCCTCTTGCTCCATCATATCGGTGAGCTGTGACACGCTGAAGTAGAAAAAAAGAGAAACGTGCGTGGAAGACTTTCATGGAAATGTTACAACAGGGTACAGAGAAGCTAGTGTGCAGAATAAGCCCCCACAGACTTATCTATAGGGGTGGCCCTGGGGAATACTAGGATGGATGTCATTTTATCATTAGAACTAATATAGAATTCAGAAAAAAAATTTTGACAAATAAAAATTAAACTTTTTTTTTATTTTATTTTAGTTGTAAAAATACAAACCTCAAATCTGACAGCTCAGGAAACGTTTCAGGGAGATCAGGCATCTTATATGTAAAGCCGTTCACACCCACCTAAGAAATATATACAGGTACTGGTGAGAGACTACAGAAACAGAAATGTTCGGTGCCTAGGTTACCGGCCACTGCTGCTGTCTATCAGTGGTGGCCAGTCTCCTAGGCAAGGAAAGCAGTTTGCTATACAGCTTGCAAGTGCAGCTCTGAAGTTGGCCGGATCCCTGGATTCAGTACCTCTGTGCTCCTCCGACGCTGCAAAGTCAAAGCGGTCTCTGCCGACAGCAGAGGAAAGTGCATAGTTCAGACCAGCGGCGCGACCATGCCGCTGGTTGAAACTGTCCATCTTCAGGAGAGCACTGCCCCCAGCAAGGAGGTAGCCAGCAAGACAGAGGAGCAGTGTGCTCCTGATGAAACAAGATTAGACAAGCTCTTAAAGGGGTTTTCTGATCCGACATGACACTGACTGCAGACTTGTGAAGAGATGCAGATGTGTTATGTGCATCATGAGACGGGGCATTATCATGCATGAAATGATCTCGATGGTCCAGATGGATGGAGTGGAGGATGGCTGGTTGATGGACACCCCATGCAAACACGGCTACGGCGCTAACAAGGAGGAGGTGGAGTAATGTTTTGGGCTGGAATGATGGGGAGAGGGATTGTCGGCCCTTTTAGGATCCCTGAAGGGGTAAAGATGAACTCCATAATGTATGTTGAGTTTCTCAAACAGCACTTCCTTCCATGGTTCAAGAAGAAGAACCGTGCATTCCGCAGCAAGATCATTTTCATGCATGATAATGCCCCGTCTCATGCTGCACATAACACATCTGCATCTCTGGCTGCTATGGGCATAAAAGGGGACAAACTTATGGTGTGGCCCCCATGCTCCCCTGACCTCAACCCCATTGAGAACCTCTGGAGCATCATCAAAAGGAGTGTCTATGATGGCGGGAGGCAGTTCACATCTAAGCAACAGCTCTGGGAGGGTATTCTGTCCTCATGCAAAACAATTGAAGCAGAAACCATCCAAAACCTGACAAATTCAATGGACGAGAGAGTTCAGAAGCTCCTTTCGAACAAGGGGTCCTATGTGCAAATGTAACATCACCTAGAATAAAGTTTTGAGTTGAAAACTGTTTGATTTCAGTTAGTAATAACCTGCTAATGCTTATAATTTCAAAAATGACCATTTTTTTGTTCTTTATTAAAGCGAAAAGGTTGAAAACTCTGCTGTGCATAATAATTTGGAACATGCATTTTGAGTGCAGTTTGAGTTTTTTATTTTTTTTTAAATATACTGTTATCATAGGCAGTTTGTACAAAAACCTTTCAATTGTACTCTAATAGTTATTTGACTGGAAAATTACAATGACTGCAATTCATATAGGTAATTTGGGAAAATCTGAGAAAATATTATTTGCATAATAATTTGGAACACAGTGTATACAGACCACAAAGTATGGCAGTATCAGCGATCAAGCAGACAAGGGCTGGAGAGAGCAGGAGAGACGCTAGAAAGACCCTCGAGAGAGAGAGAGCAGGAGAGACGCTCGAGAGAGAGAGAGAGAGCAGGAGAGACGCTCAAGATCAGGAGAGACGCTCGAGAGAGAGAGCAGGAGAGACGCTCGAGAGAGCAGGAGAGACGCTCCAGAGAGAGAGAGAGCAGGAGAGACGCTCAAGATCAGGAGAGACGCTCGAGAGAGAGCAGGAGAGACGCTCGAGAGAGAGAGAGCAGGAGAGACGCTCGAGAGAGAGAGAGAGCAGGAGAGACGCTCAAGATCAGGAGAGACGCTCGAGAGAGAGAGAGCAGGAGAGACGCTCGAGAGAGAGAGCAGGAGAGACGCTCGAGAGAGAGAGAGCAGGAGAGACGCTCAAGATCAGGAGAGACGCTCGAGAGAGAGAGCAGGAGAGACGCTCAAGAGAGAGAGAGCAGGAGAGACGCTCGAGAGAGAGAGAGAGCAGGAGAGACGCTCGAGAGAGAGAGCAGGAGAGACGCTCGAGAGAGAGCAGAAGAGACGCTCGAGAGAGAGAGAGCAGGAGAGACGCTCGAGAGAGAGAGAGAGCAGGAGAGACGCTCAAGATCAGGAGAGACGCTCGAGAGAGAGAGCAGGAGAGACGCTCAAGAGAGAGAGAGCAGGAGAGACGCTCGAGAGAGAGAGAGAGCAGGAGAGACGCTCAAGATCAGGAGAGACGCTCGAGAGAGAGAGAGCAGGAGAGACGCTCGAGAGAGAGAGCAGGAGAGACGCTCGAGAGAGAGAGAGCAGGAGAGACGCTCAAGATCAGGAGAGACGCTCGAGAGAGAGAGCAGGAGAGACGCTCAAGAGAGAGAGCAGGAGAGACGCTCGAGAGAGAGAGAGCAGGAGAGACGCTCAAGATCAGGAGAGACGCTCGAGAGAGAGAGCAGGAGAGACGCTCAAGAGAGAGAGAGCAGGAGAGACGCTCGAGAGAGAGAGAGAGCAGGAGAGACGCTCAAGATCAGGAGAGACGCTCGAGAGAGAGAGAGCAGGAGAGACGCTCGAGAGAGAGAGCAGGAGAGACGCTCGAGAGAGAGAGAGCAGGAGAGACGCTCAAGATCAGGAGAGACGCTCGAGAGAGAGAGCAGGAGAGACGCTCAAGAGAGAGAGAGCAGGAGAGACGCTCGAGAGAGAGAGAGAGCAGGAGAGACGCTCAAGATCAGGAGAGACGCTCGAGAGAGAGCAGGAGAGACGCTCGAGAGAGAGAGCAGAAGAGACGCTCGAGAGAGAGCAGGAGAGACACTCAAGAGAGAGAGAGCAGGAGAGACGCTCGAGAGAGAGAGCAGGAGAGACGCTCGAGAGAGAGAGCAGGAGAGACGCTCGAGAGAGAGAGCAGGAGAGACGCTCGAGAGAGAGAGCAGGAGAGACGCTCGAAAGAGAGAGAGCAGGAGAGACGCTCGAGAGAGAGAGAGCAGGAGAGACCCTTGAGAGAGAGAGAGCAGGAGAGACGCTCGAGAGAGAGAGCAGGAGAGACGCTCGAGAGAGAGAGAGCAGGAGAGACGCTCGAGAGAGAGAGCAGGAGAGACGCTCGAGAGAGAGAGAGCAGGAGAGACGCTCAAGATCAGGAGAGACGCTCGAGAGAGAGAGCAGGAGAGACGCTCAAGAGAGAGAGCAGGAGAGACGCTCGAGAGAGAGAGAGCAGGAGAGACGCTCAAGATCAGGAGAGACGCTCGAGAGAGAGAGCAGGAGAGACGCTCAAGAGAGAGAGAGCAGGAGAGACGCTCGAGAGAGAGAGAGAGCAGGAGAGACGCTCAAGATCAGGAGAGACGCTCGAGAGAGAGAGAGCAGGAGAGACGCTCGAGAGAGAGAGCAGGAGAGACGCTCGAGAGAGAGAGAGCAGGAGAGACGCTCAAGATCAGGAGAGACGCTCGAGAGAGAGAGCAGGAGAGACGCTCAAGAGAGAGAGAGCAGGAGAGACGCTCGAGAGAGAGAGAGAGCAGGAGAGACGCTCAAGATCAGGAGAGACGCTCGAGAGAGAGCAGGAGAGACGCTCGAGAGAGAGAGCAGAAGAGACGCTCGAGAGAGAGCAGGAGAGACACTCAAGAGAGAGAGAGCAGGAGAGACGCTCGAGAGAGAGAGCAGGAGAGACGCTCGAGAGAGAGAGCAGGAGAGACGCTCGAGAGAGAGAGCAGGAGAGACGCTCGAGAGAGAGAGCAGGAGAGACGCTCGAAAGAGAGAGAGCAGGAGAGACGCTCGAGAGAGAGAGAGCAGGAGAGACCCTTGAGAGAGAGAGAGCAGGAGAGACGCTCGAGAGAGAGAGCAGGAGAGACGCTCGAGAGAGAGAGAGCAGGAGAGACGCTCGAGAGAGAGAGAGCAGGAGAGATGCTCGAGAGAGAGAGCAGGAGAGAGGCTCGAGAGAGAGAGCAGGAGAGACGCTCGAGAGAGAGAGCAGGAGAGACGCTCGAGAGAGAGAGAGCAAGAGAGACGCTCGAGAGAGAGAGAGCAGGAGAGACGCTCGAGAGAGAGAGCAGGAGAGACGCTCGAGAGAGAGCAGGAGAGACGCTTGAGAGAGAGAGCAGGAGAGATGCTCGAGAGAGAGAGAGCAGGAGAGACGCTCGAGAGAGAGAGCAGGAGAGACGCTCGAGAGAGAGAGCGGGAGAGACGCTCGAGAGAGAGCAGGAGAGACGCTAGAGAGAGAGAGAGCAGGAGAGATGCTCGAGAGAGAGAGAGAGAGAGCAGGAGAGACGCTCGAGAGAGAGAGAGCAGGAGAGATGCTTGAGAGAGAGAGCAGGAGAGACGCTCGAGAGAGAGAGCAGGAGAGACGCTCGAGAGAGAGAGAGAGCAGGAGAGACGCTCGAGAGAGAGAGCAGGAGACATGCTCGAGAGAGAGAGAGCAGGAGAGACGCTCGAGAGAGAGAGCAGGAGAGACGCTCGAGAGAGAGAGCAGGAGAGACGCTCGAGAGAGAGAGAGCAGGAGAGACGCTCGAGAGAGAGAGAGCAGGAGAGACGCTCGAGAGAGAGAGCAGGAGAGACGCTCGAGAGAGACAGCGGGAGAGACGCTCGATTGAGAGAGAGCAGGAGAGACGCTAGAGAGAGAGAGAGCAGGAGAGATGCTCGAGAGAGAGAGAGCAAGAGAGACGCTCGAGAGAGAGAGCAGGAGAGACGCTCGAGAGAGAGAGCAGGAGAGAGGCTCGAGAGAGAGAGAGCAGGAGAGACGCTCGAGAGAGAGCAGGAGAGACGCTCGAGAGAGAGAGAGCAGGAGAGACGCTCGAGAGAGAGAGCAGGAGAGACACTCGAGAGAGAGAGCAGGAGAGACGCTCGAGAGAGAGAGCAGGAGAGACACTAGAGAGAGAGAGAAGCTCGAGATAGAGAGCAGGAGAGAAGCTCGAGAGAGAGAGCAGGAGAGACGCTCGAGAGAGAGAGCAGGAGAGACGCTCGAGAGAGAGAGCAGGAGAGACGCTCGAGAGAGAGAGCAGGAGAGACGCTCGAGAGAGAGAGACGCTCGAGAGAGAGAGCAGGAGAGATGCTCGAGAGAGAGCAGGAGAGACGCTAGAGAGAGAGAGCAGGAGAGACGCTCGAGAGAGAGCAGGAGAGACGCTCGAGAGAGAGAGCAGGAGAGACGCTCAAGAGAGAGAGCAGGAGAGACGCTCGAGAGAGAGAGCAGGAGAGACGCTCGAGAGAGAGAGAACAGGAGAGACGCTCGAGAGAGAGAGCAGGAGAGACGCTCGAGAGAGAGAGAGCAGGAGAGACGCTCGAGGGAAAGAGCAGGAGAGAAGCTAGAGAGAGAGAGAGCAGGAGAGACGCTCGAGAGAGAGAGCAGGAGAGATGCTCGAGAGAGAGAGCAGGAGAGACGCTCGAGAGAGAGAGCAGGAGAGACGCTCGATAGAAAGCTGGAGCAACTGTCAATCACTTCATCACTATATGACTCAGTAATGATACCTATAGCATATTACTCAGGGTGACAACATGGCAGGTCACAGAGTTACTTTCATGATCTAGATTTGCTAAATTGGAGACATATCATGATACAGAGCCCATGTCCATGACTTATGTCAGCTCCAAAATGAAATATGTATTGAAAAAAATTTAAAAAAATTATATATATACACACACATATACATACACTGCTCAAAAAAATAAAGGGAACACTCAAGTAACACATCCTAGATCTGAATGAATGAAATATTCTCATTGAATACTTTGTTCTGTACAAAGCTGAATGTGCTGACAACAAAATCACACAAAAATCATCAATGGAAATCAAATTTATTAACTAATGGAGGCCTGGATTTGGAGCCACCCCCAAAATTAAAGTGGTAAAACACACTACAGGCTGATCCAACTTTGATGTAATGTCCTTAAAACAAGTCAAAATGAGGTTCAGTATTGTGTGCGGCCTCCACGTGCCTGTATGACCTCCCTACAATGCCTGGGCATGCTCCTGATGAGGTTCCGGATGGTCTCCTGTGCGATCTCCTCCCAGACCTGGACTAAAGCATCCGCCAACTTCTGGACAGTCTGTGGTGCAACGTGACGTTGGTGGATGGAGCGAGACATGATGTCCCAGATGTGCTCAATCGGATTCAGGTCTGGGGAACGGGCGGGACAGTCCATAGCTTCAATGCATTCATCTTGCAGGAACTGCTGACACACTCCAGCCACATGAGGTCTGGCATTGTCCTACATTAGGAGGAACCCAGGGCCAACCGCACCAGCATATGGTCTCACAAGGGGTCTGAGGATCTTATCTCGGTATCTAATGGCAGTCAGGCTACTTCTGGCGAGCACATGGAGGGCTGTGCGGCCCTCCAAAGAAATGCCACTCCACACCATTACTGACCCACTGCCAAACCGGTCATGCTGAAGGATGTTGCAGGCAGCAGATCGCTCTCCGCGGCGTCTCCAGACTCTGTCATGTCTGTCACATGTGCTCAGTGTGAACCTGCTTTCATCTGTGAAGAGCACAGGGCGCCAGTGGCGACTTTGCCAATCCTGGTGTTCTGTGGCAAATGCCAAGCGTCCTGCACAATGTTGGGATGTGATCACAACCCCCATCTGTGGACGTCGGGCCTTCATACCACCCTCATGGAGTCGGTTTCTAACCGTTTGTGCAGACACATGAACATTTGTGGCCTGCTGGAGGACACTTTGCAGGGCTCTGTCAGTGCGCCCCCTGTTCCTCCTTGCACAAAGGCGGAGGTAGCGGTACTGCTGCTGGGTTGTTGCCCTCCTACGGCCCCCTCCTTGTCTCCTGGTGTATTGGCCTATCTCCTGGTAGCACCTCCAGCCTCTGGACACTACGCTGACAGACACAGCAAACCTTCTTGCCACTGCTCGCACTGATGTGCCATCCTGGATGAGCTGCACTACCTGAGCAACTTCTGTGGGTTGTAGAGTCCGTCTCATGCTACCACGAGTGTGAAAGCATAACCAACATTCAAAAGTGACCAAAACATCTGCCAGAAAGCATTGGTACTGAGATGTGGTCTGTGGTCCCCACCTGCAGAATCACTCCTTTGAGGGTGTCTTGATAATTGCCAATAATTTCCATCTATTGTCTATTCCATTTGCACAACAGCATGTGAAACTGATTGTCAATCAGTGTCGTTTCCTAAGTGGACAGTTTGACCTACTTGGAGTTATATTCTGTTAAGTGTTCCCTTTATTTTTTTGAGCAGTGTATATATACAGTACAGACCAAAAGGTGGACACACCTTCTCATTTAAAGATTTATCTGTATTTTCATGACTAAGAAAATTGTACATTCACACTGAAGGCATCAAAACTATGAATTAACACATGTGGAATTATATACTTAACAAAAAAGTGTGAAACAACTGAAAATATGTCTTATATTCTAGGTTCTTCAAAGTAGCCACCTTTTGCTTTGATGACTGCTTTGCACACTCTTGGCATTCTCTTGATGAGCTTCAAGAGGTAGTCACCGGAAATGGTTTTCACTTCACAGGTGTGCCCAGTCAGGTTTAATACGTGGGATTTCTTGCCTTATAAATGGGGTTGGGACCATCAGTTGTGTTGTGCAGAAGTCTGGTGGATACACAGCTGATAGTCCTACTGAATAGACTGTTAGAATTTGTATTATGGCAAGAAAAAAGCAGCTAAGTAAAGAAAAACGAGTGGCCATCATTACTTTAAGAAATGAAGGTCAGTCAGTCCGAAAAATTTTGAAAACTTTGAAAGTGTCCCCAAGTGCAGTTGCTAAAACCATCAAGCGCTACAAAGAAACTGGCTCACATGAGGACTGCCCCAGGAAAGGAAGACCAAGAGTCACCTCTGCTTCTGAGGATAAGTTTATCCGATTCACCAGCCTCAGAAATCGCCGGTTAACAGCAGCTCAGATTAGAGACCAGGTCAATGCCACACAGATTTCTAGGAGCAGAAACATCTCTTCAACAACTGTTAAGAGGAGACTTTGTGCAGCAGGCCTTCATGGTAAAATAGCTGCTAGGAAACCACTGCTAAGGACAGGCAACAAGCAGAAGAGACTTGTTTGGGCTAAAGAACACAAGGAATGGACATTAGACCAGTGGAAATCTGTGCTTTGGTCTGATGAGTCCAAATTTGAGATCTTTGGTTCCAACCACCGTGTCTTTGTGCGACGCAGAAAAGTTGAACGGATGAACTTTACATGCCTGGTTCCCACCGTGAAGCATGGAGGAGGAGGTGTGATGTTGTGGGGGTGCTTGCTGGTGACACTGTTGGAGATTTATTCAAAATTGAAGGCATACTGAACCAGCATGGCTACCACAGCATCTTGCAGCGGCATGCTATTCCATCCGGTTTGCGTTTAGTTGGACCATCATTTATTTTTCAAAAGGACAATGACCCCAAACACACCTCCAGGCTGTGTAAGGGCTATTTGACCAAGAAGGCGAGTGATGGGGTGCTACGCCAGATGACCTGGCCTCCACAGTCACCAAACCTGAACCCAATCGAGATGGTTTGGGGTGAGCTGGACCGCCGAGTGAAGGTAAAAGGGCCAACAAGTGCTAAGCATCTCCGGGAACTCCTTCAAGATTGTTGGAAGACCATTTCCGGTGACTACCACTTGAAGCGCATCAAGAGAATGCCAAGAGTGTGCAAAGCAGTCATCAAAGCAAAAGGTGGCTACTTTGAAGAACCTAGAATATAAGACATATTTTCAGTTGTTTCACACTTTTTTGTTAAGTATATAATTCCACATGTGTTAATTCATAGTTTTGATGCCTTCAGTGTGAATGTACAATTTTCATAGTCATGAAAATACATAAAAAGTCTTTAAATGAGAAGGTGTGTCCAAACTTTTGGTCTGTACTGTACATACACACACACACACACACACACACACACACACACACACACATATATATATATATATATACATACACGCACGCAGTAGGGAAAATAAGTATTTGATACACTGCCAATTTTGCAAGTTTTCCCACCTACAAAGAATGGAGAGGTCTGTCATTTTTATCATAGGTACACTTCAACTGTGAGAGACAGAATCTAAAAATAAAATCCCAAAAAATCACATTGTATTATTTTTAAATAATTAAATCGCATTTCATTGCATGAAATAAGTATTTGATCACCTACCAACCAGCAAGAAATCTTGCTCTCACAGACCTGTTAGTTTTTCTTTCAGAAGCCCTCCTACTCTGCGCTCCTCACCTGTATTTATTGTACCTGTTTGAACTCGTTACCTGTATAAAAGACACCTGTCCACACACTCAATCAATCACACTCCAACCTATCCACCATGGTTAAGACCAAAGAGCTATCTAAGGACACCAGGGACAAAATTGTAGACCTGCTCCAGGCTGGGATTGGCTACAGGACAATATGCAAGCAGCTTGGTGAGAAGGCAACAACTGTTGGTGTGGCACCCAGGGGATGGGGACTACTCGGCGCCCGGGCCTTAATGCCTGGCCTTGGGGGATGTCGCGGTGGTCGGCTCCCGGGCCCGTACCCTGGGGTCTCTCTTAAAAAAAAAAGGGGTTAAATGGAAAATGAAAGTTCCTGACGCCACCTGTGGTGTCTGGTGAAGACCACCAGCGCTGCGTCAGTCCACTGAGGCCGGTGTTACGGCAGTTATGATGGGGTAGCTCCCCACAGGTGGAGCTAGGCCTCAGGGCAGCGGTGTTCGGTAAGGTGCACTATATGGCAGTGACCCAGTCGGGTCCAAAGAAAAAATGGGAGACACACTCACATTTGGCTTCAGTACCTTTTTACTGGTGGAGTTGCGGTACCGCCCGGAGCACTGTAGGGTGAGGGGTGCACTGCAGGTCTCTCCCCAGTGAGCAGGTATAGGGCCTCCTGTATCCTTGCCACTTGTGTAGTTTATGGCCTGTCTGAAACTAGGCCTAACTTAGTCCTTGTGTTGCGCCGGCTGACCTGGTGTTAGGGCCTTTTGCTGAAGAGCACGCTCCTGGTATGGCGGAGCCTCCGTGCCTCCTGGTCCTGTTACGTGTCAGCTCCTGGGCTATCCTGAGACCTGAAGTCTTCCAGGAAAGATCCGGTTGTTTTCCACAGAGGGTATACTGCTCTGCAGACTCGGAGCCGGTGTCCGGTATATTTCTGGGGTGAGCTTATGAAGATCCTCGGTCCCCAATGCTACTGTTCCACTAGCCTTCGGCCTACTCTGGGCCCTCACTAGGCTATACACACTGGCAGTAAGCTGGCTGCCTCTTCTGCCGCTCTTTAGAGCGTCGGCAACGCTCCTAGCTGTCTCTCTCTGAGCTGCTTGCAGCAGACTCCAAACAACTCCTCTCAGCAGAAACCTGCTGAGTCACTATCCTTCTGTGTCTCAGCAGAGACTCCTGACTGGACTCATTCCTTAGACAACTGACTGAACTTCCCCTCTTCCTGCCTCCACCCTCCTTTATATATTCACTAAAGGGCTCCCTCTGGTGGTTCTGAGGTAGGGTGGAGGTGTGTGAATGCTCTGAGGGCCTCTTGTGGAGAAAACCTGAAATGCACCCCCCTTTGGTCTGTGACTCCATGCACAGCAGGGCGTCACATTCCCCCCTAGTTAAAGTCAGCACTCCCGGGCTGAAGCCCTTTTTGTAAACAATAGAAATAACAAGCTTCCCTTTATGGGAGGTTAGAACACTTGAACGTTGCATAACAAAACATGAATAAAAATATATATATACATTGCAAAAGCAGTAGGCAGTGAGCAACCAGAAAGTCCAAGTCTATTCCGGAGAGGTTGCTCAAAGGGGCACTCCAGGGAGCGCAAATATTTACAAAGAAAATCTTTGGGCTGCACAAAGTCCTCAGCCTCAGATTTCATATATAAGGAATAAACAGGTTAGGGTTAAAGTGTCCATATCACTTGAATTGTCCATTCAAAGGGAAGAAATATAAGTTACACACATTAATACAATACGTAGTATAATACATAATACCTCAGGGGTAACTATCTACATTCTCAGAAATTGTACTATTTTATTCAATGTACCTAGCAGGGGGTTTACCTCTCGTGCTGCGTACTGATCTGCGTAATGCAGTGGTCTGTGGGGTATCAATGTCTGTATCATCAGTTACCCTGTCTGCCCTTCGTGTGGGTAAGTTGTAAAATTGCCTTAACCTCTCTATGAGACTGGCAAGTGTACCATTGGCTGGGCCTTCTTGCTCTGCTCCAGCCGGAGATCCTTCTTGAGCTGGCTCTTCAGCAGCACTTACAGGTCCAACTTGCTGTAGAGAGTTTTCTGGTTGCTGGAAGAAGTGGAGTACTGGGACGATCACCGCTCCTCCTATTTGAGGCCAATCTGCTGGGAAGTCACCTAAGTCAGTATGGATTACTGCTTCTTCAGGTTCCTCCTGGATGATGAGGGGCACTTCTTCTTGGGGTTTTAGCAGATCCGGACACAACTTTAGATGGTCCCGAGATACTGTTGCAGTGGTTCTCCCCCCATCTTTGCTGATTAAACATGTCTTCCTGTTGTCAAACCTTGAATTCAACACAGTGTAGGGTTCTCTCTCCCACTGGTCATCAAGCTTGTGGTTCCTCCGCTTCCTTTTCAATACCACTTCTCCTGGTGTGAAGGGTTCTGCTGGTGCACTTCTGTTGTATTGCGCCTCTTGTTTATCCCTCACCCGAGTGAGACTGTCTTCGACACAGGCTTGTACTCTTCTGTACTGCTCCTGTCTGGCTGTGTCCCAGTCCTCAGTGGTCGCATCAGCTTCCAGGTCTTGCCCGCATTAGATATGCCGGAGTGCAATTGGTGGAGCTTACTGGTATGTGATTATACAGATCCACTAAGTCAGGTAGTAGGTCTGGCCACTGGTTTCTCTCTTCTAGTGGTATGGTCTTCAGTAGATCGATGATGATGTTGTTCATCTTTTCACAGAGACCGTTAGTTTGGGGGTGGTACGGTGTAGTCCTGATCTTTTTACACCCGTACAGATGGCAGAACTCTTTGAATAATTCAGCCTCAAAGGCCGGGCCTTGGTCAGTCAGTACCTGCTCAGGGTAGCCATGGGGTCTGCAGAAGTAAGCTTGAAACGTCTTGGCTGCTGTCTCTGCTGTTAGGTCTTTGACAGGGGCGACGACCAGGAACCTGGAGTAGTGATCCACAATGGTCAGGGCATAGGAGTATCCTGACCGACTAGGTGACAACTTGACATGGTCCAGGGCCATGATCTCCAAAGGGCGAGTCGTCTTGATGGGTTGCAGAGGAGCCTTCTGGTTGCTGTAGTCTCTTCTTCTAAGGCCACAGGGTCCACAGTCTCTGCACCACCTCTCAATGGAGCTGCGCATCCCCACCCAGTAGAATCGGCACTTCAACAGGGTCTCTAGCTTTTTCCAGCCAAAGTGCCCCGCTTGATCGTGGTAGGCCTCCAACACCATCTGGATGTCCGTCTTGGGGACCACTATCTGCCACACCATCTTGTGGGTTTTGGGATTGACGTACCTCCGGCACAACTTCTCACAGTAGATAAACAGCCGGCTTCTCTCATTCCACAAATGCTTTGCTTGGAGAGACGCATCCTTCTCCAGGGAGGAACCTTCTTGGGTTATCAGTTCCTTGATATGGATGACAACCGGGTCGCTGTCCTGGGTCTCTTTCCAGCTGTGGTGAGGCAAGGGGTTTAACGTCTTACCGCGTTGCCTCCTGGAGGCTCGTAGCTCATGGGTCATCCCATTCCGGTGGAAGGCAGGTAGTTCAACCTCTTCCAGGTCATCCACTTCTTCTTCTGTGTCTGACTGGTGAGGTATCCTGGACAGGGCATCGGCGTTGGCGTTCTTGCGGCCCGCCCGGTACTTTATGGTGAATTGGTAGTTTGACAGCCGAGCCATCCATCGTTGTTCCATGGCTCCCAGCTTGGCTGTTTCAAGATGAGCTAAGGGGTTATTGTCAGTGTAGGCAGTGAACTTGCTGGAGGCTAGGTAGTGCTTGAACCTTTCTGTAATGGCCCAGACTAAGGCCAGGAACTTCAATTTGAAGCTGCTATAGTTCTCTGGGTTCCTCTCAGTCGGGCGGAGCTTCCTGCTTGCATACGCGATGACTTTCTCCTGGCCATTCTGCTTCTGACTTAGGACAGCTCCCAATCCTTCATTGCTGGCATCAGTATACAGCAGGAACGGTTGGCTGTAGTCAGGGTAGGCTAGGATCTCATCACCTGTCAGGATCTCCTTCATTTCTTGAAATGATTCAGCCTGTTCTTTACCCCAGTGGAACGGGGGATTTCTGCCCTTGGGGGACTGTCCTACCAGGAGGTCTTGCAGAGGTGCTGCTCTCTTGGTGTAATCTTTTACAAACCTCCGGTAGTATCCTATCAGTCCCAGGAACTGACGCACCTCCTTGAGGTTCTTCGGCTTCGGCCATTTCTGGATGGCAGTGACCTTCTCCGGGTCTGGTGCTACCCCTTCTGGACTGACAATGTGTCCCAGGTACTGTACCTTCTTCTTGAGCAGGTGGCACTTGGAGGGCTTCAACTTCATCCCATACTGGGACAGTGACTCAAATACCTCCGCCAGGTGCTTCAAGTGGTCCTCATACGTCTTGGAGTACACAATCACGTCATTCAGGTATAATAACACAGTCTCGAAGTTGCGGTGTCCCAGGCAGCACTCCATCAATCTCTGGAACGTTCCGGGGGCATTGCAGAGTCCAAACGGCATACTGTTGAACTCGCAGACTCCCATCGGGGTGGTGAAGGCCGTCTTCTCCCGATCCTCCTCAGCCACAGCTACTTGCCAGTACCCACTAGTGAGGTCAAGGGTGGAAAAGTAATTTGCAGACTTCAAGGCAGCCAGGGATTCCTCAATACGTGGTAAAGGGTATGCATCTTTATGTGTAATGCGATTTACTTGACGGTAATCTACGCACATTCTCATGCTTCCATCCTTCTTCCTGACTAGAACTAGGGGAGCTGCCCAGGGACTACAACTATCCCTTACTACCCCTGCCTTCTTCATGTCATGCAACATCTCCTTGGCTTTCTGATAGTGTGCTGGAGGTATAGGCCTGTACCGTTCCTTGATGGGGGGATGGTTGCCTGTGGGGATGTGATCTTGTACCCCCTTAATCCTCCCAAAGTCAAGCGGGTGTTTGCTGAATACCTGCTCGTATTCCTGAACCACCCGGTGTACTCCCTGTTTCTGGTGGGCAGGAGTGGTGTCTGTCCCAACGTGGAGCTGCTGACACCAATCGCCCTCCTGTGTTGTAGGGTCATTATCCTCCACTTGGTCTGGGGAGGTTAAGGACTCCGTCGTGTGAATAGAGTTATTATTTACAGTGTAGAGTTTGGCAATAGTGGCATAACGTGGTAATTTAACCTCGTCTTCCCCATAGTTAAGAAGACGGACGGGCACCCTCCCATTGCGTACATCTACTACCCCCCTGGCGGTTAAGAGTGTAGGTCTGTGCTCTGAGCTAAGGGGTTCTACTACCGCCTGGTAGCTCTGTCCTTTAAGACCTATTGCTGCTCTACACCAGATAAGCATTTCACTAATTGGGGGAATTACAATGGGTATCGGGTCAGTTACCCGCACGTTACCAATCTCACCGCCGGTCAGCTGCGCTTGCTGCTGGTACGTCAGGGCTCGGATCTCCTTCTGGATCGCTCTCCTCTGCCCTGGTCTGGCAACGTCAGCGAGGAGTTGGAGTAAAAACACAACCTCCTCCAAACAGTTACCAACAATGTTAGTGCCTAGTACCATATTCAGTCCATTTTCCTCATTGACAGTCTTCACTACAATGAGTCCCTGGTCCTTTAACTCCACTCTCCCCACATTTACTGCTACATTCTTAACCCTGAGTAGGTCAAGAGGGAGGCCATTAGAGGCATATACTGAAAAGTCTGGGTTTGGGGGTTGGAGACTGTCCATGGACCAGTATTTGCTATAGAGGATATCAGGTATGATTGTTACCTGGGATCCGGTGTCCAGCAGGGCAGGTATCGCAATGCCGTCAAGTATGATGGATAGGAAAGGTCTTCCTCCCATGAACCTGCGGTGCCAGTCTGAGGGGCCTGCTGAGTCTATTCCTGGGTGCTGGCCCTCGGACCCAGGGTTTGCTCGTTTAAAGGACACTGGTGCACTGTGTGACCTGCCTTCTGGCAGCGGTGGCAGACGAACTCTTGGTGAGGATGGCGCTGGTTGTTGGTCCTTCCTGGGGGTGGCGTTGTCCTCCTCCGGGGTGGCGATGTCCTCCTCCGGGGTGGCGACGTCCTCATTCTCCTCCGGTTTATCCAGGGGACATCCTCAGGGCAGTCGGCTAGCAGGATCTTTCCTTCCGTCTCTGGCTCAGTCCGTAGTTGCAGGGCACTCATCACAGTGGCCAGGTTTTTGGTCAGCTGGCGCACTTCTGAGCACAGACAGTCCAGCTCAGTAGGGGGCGCTGCCTGCACTTTGGCTTCAGCAGCCAGCGGGGAAAAGGTGGGTGCTGCTGGCGTTGGAGTGGCCCCACCCTGGTAACGCTGGATAGACATATCTGCTGTCTCCAGGGGTTGCAGTCCCTTGATAGCCATGTCCTTAAGGGTGTCGAAGGTAGCATCTGGATGGTCCAAGGACCACCAACGCACAGTCCTGCTCTCCGCTTGGGACCTCAGCCTCCGGACAAATTGTTCTTTTAGCATTTTACTCTCATTGGTTATGCTAATTGGACTAACCTGTTTTAGAGCTCGCAGGGCCACCTGTAAACGGCAGGCATAGTCCCGAACGCTGTAATCCGGCTTCTGAGAGCATTGGTAGAACCTCATCCGGAGGTCTGCTTCAGTACGGTCCTCAAAGGCAGTCTGTAACTTTTTGAAAATTGTGGACACTGATTCCTGGTCTGCGGCCGACCAAGTCTCTACTTCTCTCTCCGCAGCACCAGTCAATTGTCCCACAACTACTGCAGCTCTTTGTTTGCCGGTCATAGAATACATGTCCAGGATGCTGCATATTTTGCGCTTCAATCCGGACAGGGTGTCCGGCTTGCCGTTGTACTGGAGGAGCCACTTTGCTCCAGGCATGTACGGTAAAGTCAATGGTGCAATAGGGGCTACAGGCCCTGGTAATGGGGCGGCTGCTCCGTCTTGCGCGGCGGCGGCTGCGGGCGCATCATCGGGGCTGTCAGCCTGGTCAGCGACGTCGGGCTGTTGCTGCAACATCTTGGCGCCCCCCTAGTGAACCGTGGCCTACCTTGCTTCTGTAGGCCGCAGCTCCGCAGGCGGAGGTCTTCTGATAGCACCTTGCGTCGCTTACATTCCACGTCAGAGCGTTCGCTTGGGCTTCCTGCCAGGACCTGACGTTGCGTCAGTGCGTGGGGCGTGTCCTCGACTTCGCGCGCTTTCAGCGGTTACACCCTCTAGTTTTCCCGCGGTTACGCCCTTCTTCTCGCATGGCGACCGGAAAGATGGCGGCCAATGTCGGGAAACTCCAGAACATGGCGGGAAAAGCTTCACCACTGTGAGTTTTTTACAGTTTCTTAAGGCGCACAGTACCCGGTGGCAACGGGCACAACTCCTTCTGTTGCCGCGGGCACGCAATCCTGTTCGTGACGCCAGTTAGAGAGATGTGGCACCCAGGGGATGGGGACTACTCGGCGCCCGGGCCTTAATACCTGGCCTTGGGGGATGTCGCGGTGGTCGGCTCCCGAGCCCGTACCCTGGGGTCTCTCTTAAAAAAAAAAGGGGTTAAATGAAAAATGAAAGTTTCTGACGCCACCTGTGGTGTCTGGTGAGGACCACCAGCGCTGCGGCAGTCCACTGAGGCCGGTGTTACGGCAGCTATGATGCGGTAGCTCCCCACAGGTGGAGCTAGGCCTCAGGGCAGCGGTGTTCGGTAAGGTGCACTATATGGCAGTGATCCAGTCAGGTCCAAGGAAAAAATGGGAGACACACTCACGTTAGGCTTCAGTACCTTTTTACTGGTGGAGTTGCGGTACCGCCCGGAGCACTGTAGGGTGAGGGGTGCACTGCAGGTCTCTCCCCAGTGAGCAGGTATAGGGCCTCCTGTATCCTTGCCGCTTGTGTAGTTTATGGCCTGTCTGAAACTAGGCCTAACTTAGTCCTTGTCTTGCGCCGGCTGACCTGGTGTTAGGGCCTTTTGCTGAAGAGCACGCTCCTGGTATGGCGGAGCCTCCGTGCCTCCTGGTCCTGTTACGTGTCAGCTCCTGGGCTATCCTGAGACCTGAAGTCTTCCAGGAAAGATCCGGTTGTTTTCCACAGAGGGTATACTGCTCTGCAGACTCGGAGCCGGTGTCCGGTATATTTCTGGGGTGAGCTTATGAAGATCCTCGGTCCCCAATGCTACTGTTCCACTAGCCTTCGGCCTACTCTGGGCCCTCACTAGGCTATACACACTGGCAGTAAGCTGGCTGCCTCTTCTGCCGCTCTTTAGAGCGTCGGCAACGCTCCTAGCTGTCTCTCTCTGAGCTGCTTGCAGCAGACTCCAAACAACTCCTCTCAGCAGAAACCTGCTGAGTCACTAACCTGTGTCTCAGCAGAGACTCCTGACTGGACTCACTCCTTAGACAACTGACTGAACTTCCCCTCTTCCTGCCTCCACCCTCCTTTATATATTCACTAAAGGGCTCCCTCTGGTGGTTCTGAGGTAGGGTGGAGGTGTGTGAATGCTCTGAGGGCCTCTTGTGGAGAAAACCTGAAATGCACCCCCCTTTGGTCTGTGACTCCATGCACAGCAGGGCGTCACATTGGCACAATTATTAGAAAACGGAAGAAACACAAGATGACTGTCAATCTTCCTCGGTCTGGGGCTCCATGCAAGATCTCGACCCGTGGGATAAGGATGATTCTGAGAAAGGTCAGGAATCAGCCCAGAACTACACAGGAGGACCTGGTCAATGACCTGAAGAGAGCCGAGACTACAGTCTCAAACATTACCATTAGTAACACACTATGCCGTCATGGATTAAACTCCTGCAGGGCACGCAAGGTCCCCTGCTCACGCCAGCACATGTCCAGGCCCGTTTGAAGTTCGCCAATGACCATCTGGGTGATCCAGAGGAGGCATGGGAGAGGGTCATGTGGTCAGATGAGACCAAAATAGGACTTTTTGGTATCAACTCCACTTGCCGTGTTTGGAGAAAGAAGAAGGATGAGTACAACCCCAAGAACACCGTCCCAACTGAGAAGCATGCTGGGGGAAACCTTATACTTTGGGGGTGCTTTTCTGCAAAGGGGACAGGACAACTGCACCCAGCAGCAGTCCCGAAACTTGAAAGATCTGGAGAAGATCTGTATGGAGGAGTGGTCCAAAATTCCTGCTGCAGTGTCTGCAAACTTGGTCAAGAACTACAGGAAACGTCTGACCTCTGTAATTGCAAACAAAGGTTTCCGTACCAAATATTAAGATCTGTTTTTCTATTGTATCAAATAATTAATTTGCATAATTGCATGAAATAAGTATGTAAAAATTATAAAATGTTATTTTCTGTTTTTTATTTTTAGATTCTGTCTCTCACAGGTGAAGTGTACCTACGATAAAAATTACAGCCCTCTCCATTCTTTGTAGGTGGGAAAACTTGCAAAATCGTCAGTGTATCCAATACTTATTTTCGCCACTGTATATACTTTGTTACTAAAAAAGAAAAAACCCACCGGTCTTCTATGTGAACATAACAAAGACTATAACTAAAAATCTTATATATTAAAAAAAAAAACTAAAACAAGGTTGACCACATTTTCTTATGGTATTTTTATCTGAAACTTCCTTGGAAAATTCACTGGAAATATCAGAAATGTCTGAAGTGGGGACCTCAATGTAAGACCCCCACCCATTAGATGTAAGGTGGCTCCCAAACCTCTCGTGTCGATGCAGCACAGCCATCTGCAGCCACATTTTACGTAGAGCACACGCAGAACCGGGTCATTAACACATACATTAATCCTTTCATTTCGTTCTCCTTTGCTGAAGATGTGTTTGACAAAGACCTCATCTACCAAAATAAAGAGGTGTATTCCCTATGAAGTAACAATACCGTGGCATCTCTTCTTCCCAGGTCCTCTGCGTTGTGCCAATCTTCTGGAAATGTGTGGATACATTGACAACTGGCCACTGCCAGGCCCCTGGTCGTAGTGATTATGCCTACTGTCCAAACTGATTAGACATGGACAAGGAGTAAGGTAACACCCCATTGTCAATTAGATGTAAGGCTATGTTCACACTAGGCGTTTTTTCACTACACATTACTTTCAATGGGTGAAATACACTGAAAGAAGTGACGTGCTCTATTCAGCAAAAAACAATGCAAATCACAAAATACTGATCATACAAAAACCAGGGTGTGAGCAGGAGATTTCTGAAATCTCATAGACTTTGCTTGTACTGTAAAACACAGCTGAAAATTTGCATTAAAAAAACGCAGAAAAAAACGCAATGTGTGAACATAGCCTTCAAAGGCACTGCACAGTGGTCTGAAACACAAATTCTGCACATTTGTGATTTTATAGGGTTTATAAGATTACTAAAACAGATGTGTCAGGAGACCACACAGATCCACTTTATAAAAACAAAAACACCTCAGTCATTGAAAGGTTAAATTACAACATTCCTAAGTCCAGTGCTCAAAATCTCCCAAGTCTCCTTACATTATGTAGTAAAGGACAGGTGACATTGGGGCCTTGCTTGTCCACCAGGTGATGTCTTATCGGTGGAAAGACTGTGATGAGAGGTTTGTCTTGAGGAAATTGTGGCGGAAGTAAACTGCAATAAAAGCAAAGTATTAGAGCAAGACGCGGGATCCATGACTGCAGCCTACAGAAACGTGACAGGTCCGGGGAAAATACCCAACACCCTCATCTCATCTCAATGGAAAATCCATTTAGGTGGCACGTAGCGTAAGGCATAAAGGGACGTCAGCACCTTGACATATGATCGTAATGGTGTTATAAGAGATCTGATGAGTCCATCATGACAAATCTAGTGTGGAAAACATATGCAAATCCGTCTGGAAGTGCACTGGGGCGTATCACTGCACTTAGACAGCTCCTTTCAAGTGCACGGACACGCCCCTCTGCACTCCCACACCAATCTGCAGACACTCCATTTCCTTTTGACTGACACATCGGAGCTCTGCAAAATAAAAAAGTATAATTTTTCTGGGAGGGACAATCGACGATACTGTTCTACCACTACTTCCATATGTAAAAGGAAGCTGAGAGGACCCTATAAGCCTCCATATTGATTTAAAGTGATTTCTTATTAGTAGCAATTAAACAACTTGCATTAATACACATCATCTATAGTGACGTCATGAGCCGCCAAGCAACATCATTTAATGGCTCCAGTGCTACAAGACATGACTATGGATGACAAGTCATAGTAGGGTACCGATTACACGCGGTGGGGTCTATCAACAGCATGGGACAACGATATTCTAGAAGTACCTAATATGGTCTGCTTTCTTTAAGGGGCTGCCCACTACCTTGATATTGATCACTTACCCATTGGATAGGTCATTAATATGGAATCAGTGGGGGCCATCTTCACAAGTGAATAGGAGCATGCGGCTCCCTCTCTGGGGGGCTGTCAGAACCCCATCGATTTGATATTGATACCCAATGCTGATGTTATCATTATCAAAGTAGAGGACAATCCCTTTAATTCCCATTAGGTTCACATTTAATAACCCCAACAAATGCAACGTAATCTCTCAACTAAGACAATAGCACCCCGTGTCACTTACATATTGATGCTGATGGTGAAGTTCTTAAAGGTGATTGGCAGTCTGTACTCCACATCTTTCTGAATTTCAGTAATACTGGAAAGATAAAAAAAAGAAAACATTAATGATGACAATTCTACAAACTGCTGTGTCCCAAAAGAAAACACAACAGGTGGATATGTGTAAA
This sequence comes from Phyllobates terribilis, assembly GCF_046119375.1. Classification (NCBI taxonomy): domain Eukaryota; kingdom Metazoa; phylum Chordata; class Amphibia; order Anura; family Dendrobatidae; genus Phyllobates; species Phyllobates terribilis. The sequence goes on from NW_027362820.1 coordinate 7,982,366, forward strand.
CCTAACCGATGCTCCAGTATTGTGGGTGCTGGAGCGTGCAGTCTCACAAGACACGATTTGTCTACCGTCTTGAATTGGAGGTGCCCCAGCCCCCAATAATGATCTAGGTCTGATTCGGCAGAACAGCATGAGGTCCGGCAAATCTGACCGCTTTATGGATACAACATGCTCCATATTACGACCACAAGAAAAAAGCCAAATAAAGAAGTGTGAGAACAGGACGGCGATGGGTGTACGGAGGATGGCAGAGAGATGACTGCAGAACGCAGCATAAAGCACTCAGACATTAATCATCCCTGACAAAACATAATACAAGTCCTGCTTCATGCTGGGTACGCTTCTCAGGTAACCCTATACTGAAGGACTTGTACTGTTCATAGACCTAACATACAACACATTACATACAAGTTATCCCGCAGCAAGAGACACATGACATAAAATAATAACCATCCTAGACATCAAGTTCCCCTTTGAGAGGTCACAAGGTAATATCCGATGGCTCTAAAATGGAATCTGCCACCAGGTTTTGCTATCCCATCTGCATGATGTAAGGGCAGAAACCTGATTCCAGAAATGTGTCCCTTATTTCGCTGCAGTTTTGATAAATTTTAGTTTTATCTACTGCAGATCTAGCAGTGCTCTGAATGCTGAGCTCTGTATAACCGGCTGCACCACTGATTGGCAGCTTTCTGTGTACACTGTGCATAGGCAGAAGGCTGCTATGCAGACCTTGTGAAAAATGAGAAAAGAGAAAGGGAGAAAAAGCGCGCCATGTACCACCTGAGGAAGATAGTTCACTATCGAAACGCTTTGTGGAAAGGGCTCATTAAATTTATTTTTTAGTCCTAAAAATTTTTTTCACTTCTAGTGTTCATTCTTTTAGCGCCCTATAGACCGCTTTTTTATTTAATTTGGACCACTCCTGAAAAATGAGGGATACCTGGTTGCAGGTTTACTAGTCTTCTAGTCACAACCTCCTACTGATAAAACAAAGATTTTATCAAAACACCAGCAAGCAGCGCAGAAAGTGACACATCGCTGGAATCAGGGTCTCTGTCTCTACATCATGCTGCTCTCGGAATATATGGCAAAAACCTAGTGACAGATTCCCTTTAAGCTCTCATCTCTAGTGATCAGGACCCTAGAATTTTCTTCTGAGGTGGGTTTCCCTTTAGCTCTGCACCTACCTAGCGTCACTGCATGGCTGCGGAAATAAAAAAATAAATAAAAAAAAATAAAAATCTTTCTGAATTCTGAAGAGAAGGAGCAGTTGTGGAGTGTCTATATAATAGATGTAGAGAAGTGGGATGACGGCGGCCTGTGCTGAGCATTGCCCGGCTGATCGGGTGATGACTGATGGGTCACATGAATGAGTTATTACAGCAGAAACCGCACCCGTCCTGATAACTATTCCTGCAAGGAACCGGCCGTCCCTAACCCTGCAGCTACATAATAGAGATGCAAAGAAACAAGGAGAAAGAAAGGAGGCAATGACCGGGATCACCAAGGAATAGCAAAAATATAGAATTTTATTAAAGACTAAACATACAAGACATGTTAAAAAAACAACTAAAAAGCAACAATTGCGCCAATGAATAACAAAACCATTGCAAGGTACTGATATGGTTAATCCTCACATATATATGCCCAACTAGTCACAGAAAATCTCAATATATGACTACAGACGGCCCACCACAATATAATAAAGAGCGAGGTAGCAGCAAAGTATCTATTCACAAAGGCATTAATATCCAAATAAGCCTATAAAAATAGTGTCCATTATATAAAGCCACAATGAAACCTGCTGCTGACACAATCGCCCCAAATGTGAAACTATACAATTGGATTGCTAAAAGAGCAAGCTAACGCTGTTAGGTCGGGCAGTAGAAAAAAATGATGTAAGTACACCTGAACCATCAGGCAACCTACAGAAATGTGCATGGAGGATGTTGTTTTTACATAAGAGTTACAGTGCCTACAAGTAGTATTCAACCCCCTGCAGATTTAGCTGGTTTGATAAGATGCAAATAAGTTAGAGCCTTCAAACTGCAAACGAGAGTAGGTTTTATGAACAGAAGCATAAATCTTACAAACCAAAAAGTTATGTTGCTCAGTTGAATTTTATTAAATTTTAAACATAAAAGTGTGGGTCAATTATTATACAACCCCTATGTTTAATATTCTGTGGAATAACCCTTGTTTGCAATTACAGCTAATAATCGTCTTTTATAAGACCTGATCAGGCCGGCACAGGTCTGTGGAGTTATCTTGGCCCACTCCTCCATGCAGATCTTCTCCAAGTTATCTAGGTTCTTTGGGTGTCTCATGTGGACTTTATTCTTGAGCTCCTTCCACAAGTTTTCAATTGGGTTAAGGTCAAGAGACTGACTAGGCCACTCCAACACCTTGACTTTTTCCCTCTTGAACCAGGCCTTGGTTTTCTTGGCTGTGTGCTTTGGGTCGTTGTCTTGTTGGAGGATGAAATTACGACCCATCTTAAGATCCTTGATGGAGGAGCGGAGGTTCTTGGCCAAAATCTCCAGGTAGGCCGTGCTATCCATCTTCCCATGGATGCGGAACAGATGGCCAGGCCCCTTGGCAGAGAAACAGCCCCACAGCATGATGCTGCCACCACCATGCTTGACTGTAGGGATGGTATTCTTGGGGTCGTATGCAGTGCCATCCAGTCTCCAAACGTCACGTGTGTGGTTGGCACCAAAGATCTCGATCTTGGTCTCATCAGACCATAGAACCTTGAACCAGTCTGTCTCAGAGTCCTCCAAGTGATCATGAGCAAACTGTAGACGAGCCTTGACATGACGCTTTGAAAGTAAAGGTACCTTACGGGCTCGTCTGGAACGGAGACCATTGCGGTGGAGTACGTTAATTATGGTATTGACTGAAACCAATGTCCCCACTGCCATGAGATCTTCCCGGAGCTCCTTCCTTGTTGTCCTTGGGTTAGCCTTGACTCTTCGGACAAGCCTGGCCTCGGCACGGGAGGACACTTTCAAAGGCTGTCCTGGCCGTGGAAGGCTAACAGTAGTTCCATAAGCCTTCCACTTACGGATGATGCTCCCAACAGTGGAGACAGGTAGGCCCAACTCCTTGGAAAGGGTTTTGTACCCCTTGCCAGCCTTGTGACCCTCCACGATCTTGTCTCTGATGGCCTTGGAATGCTCCTTTGTCTTACCCATGTTGACCATGTCTGAGTGCTGTTCACAAGTTTGGGGAGGGTCTTAAATAGTCAGAAAAGGCTGGCAAAAGAGATCTTTAATCCACACATGTGAAGCTCATTATTCTTGGTTCCTGAACTACTTCTTAATACTTTTGGGGGACCAAACAGAATTCTTGTGGTTTAAGGGGTTGAATAATAAATAACACTCTGAATTAACTTTTAACGTTTTTTTAAAAAAAAAAAAAAATTTGCTGCAGTGCATTTCCCACTTCCAGGCTGATCTACAGTACAAATGTCACAATGCCAAGCTAATTCCGCATGTGTCAACCAGCTAAATCTGCAGGGGGTTGAATACTACTTGTAGGCACTGTATGTATACAGAAAAGCTATATGTCCTATACAGGAAAAGTGTGGGATGAGGAGCTTACAAGACCACTAAAGTAAGACATTCACAAGCTCCTTCTGTATACTCCCTGGTGCCGGGGGTCCGACCCCACTGATCTTACACTGAGAATGGATGGAACTCCTGTAATGTCACCCTTCTTTTCTACAATGTAATCAAGGCAGATTTATATGTCTGAACAAGACTTGTATCGACCCATAAAAGAAAAGAGCCCCAGCTCCACCATACTGAATCCCTGCACAGCGACGCTATCAGCCGTGCAGGGACACAACGCAGCTGCCGTCACTTATATAATGGCCGAATGTGCAGGGAAAAGCCACAACGGAGCTCATTGTTCTGAAGGCTGCAGCGTATCCGAGCTATATGTGACACTACTCTGACATAGGGAAAGGGACAAAAACCCTTCAAATAGCAGGGAGTGACGTCTGATTAATATTTAGATTTGTATTGAACATAAAAGCACAATCTTAGGACCATTACATACATTACCAGACTACTTTATAGATGATCAATTGCCAGCACAAGTTATATTACGCCCAAAATATCTCTGCAGCACCACCAAATTGCTGTATGAAAAATATGAGGAGTTATAGAAGTGTGCGCCCACATATTATCTGTACAGGTCCATATATCAGCCACTATTATGTGAAATATGTCATAAAATACACTATTATACATTATTAATGTTCTGTCCCTTTAAAATTCTGTCACCATGGTAATGACAGTCATACTCAGCCAATAGGATTGCTCGCTTTGAATTTGAAAAAAAAAAAAAACCTCCTATGTGGTCAGTTTGTTCCATCTGATCTGAGTGTGAAGACAGAGACCTGCGATCAGCGAGAGATTCTAGGTATAAGACGTGATATAATATAATGGACGGAGCCACATCCCATCACACGCACTCAGCGACCACAACTGACAGGAATCAGCCCATTTACCAGAGGAGAAGTCATTATTCCCCAACACATGATACGCTGAGACACCAGTGGGGGGCGCCACACTCATCACATCTCCCATCTGGAAGGATCCAGCCATCACTTCTAATGGGGGTCACTGCCCTTTTTTGGTGATTGCTGGAGTTTCCCGCGGTCGGACCCCACTGATCTATCAGTCGTCACCGAGCCCAGGGATAAGGGGATGACTTGTTCCATCTGATAATTCCCCTTTAATGAAGCTCAGATACAGAACAGTAAATATCCTACACATTTCCCAATTTGCCCTTTCCCCAGCAGAGCCCCCGAATTATTTATAGCCAATGTTTCTAAGACCAAAGAAATATCACCAATCCCCAAACCCTCTGCTGACGCCTCCTGAGGTTTTATAGATTGTGGAGACATTTCTACAAGAGAAGATATCAGCGGACACCATGGGGATGGAGTATTCTGCCAGCGTTGGACCCGGTAGTATCCATCACTCACTCACCGTTCTCTATACTCTTGTTACATGGCTTTCTGGGGCTTTCATTAAACAGACTCATCTGGGGGGACATTTTCTTTCCTTTAATGCATATACTTGGTGGTAAATATTTTTCTGAGTTTTATTGAAAATTGTGCACAGTTTGCCTCCTGTACCCTCTGTGCTGTACTGTCTATTGCTGGCTGCAGAACTAGTTAACTGAGAATCCATCAGTGAGCTCCTTCTGACAGTCTTAACATACATACGTCCTCTTTGTACGGTGAGGATTGCTCCTAATATCTGGTTGTGTTTTCTGCAGATTACATCAGTCCTGAGGAACAGCTGAGGAGACTGGCGTATTGTGTGAAATTTCTCCCTTCTCCCCTCTACAAGAAGGAGGTCAGTGAGACGACTCAGGGCAACGCTACGGCCTCTTCTATAAGGTAGCTGTGTATTCGGATCTTCCTTGTAGCCTCCTAACTTCATCTCTTCTCTTCCAGCGCCTTATGCCGACCAACCCCATTGCCCAAAGAAGATGCATCGAAGAGTATAAAGCCAGGGAGAAAAGGAAGAGGGAAGAAAGGCGCAAGGAACTAAAAGAACGGCGCAAGTACCTGGATGAAGAGGAAGACGAGGAAGAAGAGAAGGAAGAAGAGGAGAAAGCAGCAAAGAAGATAAAGCTGGACATCATGGATTTAAGACAGAAGACACTAAAAGAACTGTGCGCCTACCTGGATGAAGAGGAAGAAGAGGAAGAAGAGAAAGAAGAGAAAGAAGAGAAAGCAAAGAAGATGAAACTCCACATCAAGATCCCTAGGGGGGAAGTGACGGCCAAAGGCCAGAAAAGAAGACAACCGATCCCAACAACAAGAAGGAAGAAGGAGAACCAGACCAACTTCCGCCAGTACATCAACCGGTATTTGAGAGGAAAGAGGAACATCATGTGGACCATCCTGCTGGAACCTCTCTGCCGATAACATCACATACGGCAATACCGGCTGGTAAGTATCAGACCACCAAATAACAGCAGGATAGTGTAATATAGTGGTAGTGTATCAGTATTAGTGTAATAAGAGTAATAATACTAGTGATAATAGTAAGAAATAAATAAAATAGTAATAAAATAACAGTAGTAATAGTAGTAGGTAGAATAGCAGTGTGATCCAGGGTCCTAGGACTGATCGCCTTTTCTCGGGGTCAAGAAGGAATTTTTCCCCTGTGACACAAATTGGCTGAAGGTGTCCTGGGGTTTTTGCCTTCTTCTGGATCAATACTGTAGTTATAGGGTAGTATTAGAAGTGATAGGAGAGAATAATAATAATGTAAAAATATAGCAGGTTATTAATAATAATAAGAATATTAAATAGCTATATTTATAAAAATAAAAACATAAATTAAAATAACTCCAGTAGTACAATAAGTAAAATATTAATTATACAACTAATAATAACATTATTAGGTTTGATCCAGGGTCCTAGGACTGATCGCCTTTTCTCGGGGTCAAGAAGGAATTTTTCCCCAGTGACACAAATTGGCTGAAGGTGTCCTGGGGTTTTTGCCTTCTTCTGGATCAACACTCTAGGTATAGGGTAGTATTAGTAGTGATAGGAAAGTAGAATAATACTGTAATAAGATAGCAGGATGTTAATAATAGTAAGAATATAAAAATAATTATAGTGTTGTTTTGATTATTTTAAGTAGTTATAGAAAAGTTAGAATAGCAAAGTAATAAGATAGCAGGACATAAATAATATATAATCTATAAAAAGTACAAAAACCTAAATTAAAATACTAATAACTACAGTAGCAGTACAATTAGTTGTGTAATATTAATAAGAATTATTAATAACTAGTAATAACATTATTCGATTTGATCCAGGGTCCTAGGACTGATCGCCTTTTCTCGGGGTCAAGAAGGAATTTTTCCCCTGTGACACAAATTGGCTGAAGGTGTCCTGGGGTTTTTGCCTTCTTCTGGATCAACACTAAGTATAGGGATTTTAGTAATACCATTATCATAAACACAAGAGTAATAAAAAATTATAAAACTAATTAAAAAAATGAATTATAACAGGTACAATTGATTGCATTAGTACAGTAATAATAAACATTAAAAATGGTGGTCCCAGTTAGTAAGTAGTATAGTACTATAGTGTTAGTGTAGGGACCCATCTGAAGAGGTCGCCTTGACGTTGGCAGATGGGCTCGCACAATTTGCTCAAAGTGTGCGCTAAGAACCTCATATTTCTATGTACAGGAGATCTAGCAGTAATACCATTCAGGAGATAGGTATTTGTGTACACACATTTTGTTATATACTTTTGCGCCGCACACAGGGCAGGTATACAGGTACAGGACGCTCATATGTAGTGAGAGTGTTGCAGTAATATTATAACTGGGCCTTAAGGGTAAAATGTTGATAACTACAGGTCCTGGAAACACATCAGAAACTAGAACCTGTAAGTAACTGGTTCCCAGCTAGTGATTAATATATAAAGGGCAGTCTGGTACCAGGACCCGCGTTATAGGACACATTATCATCAGGCAGGTGCAGTCAGGGCTCTTACAAGATCTGCGGCAGTCGTGTGGCGGTATAACACAGTCCCGCTCCTGCCTCAGGCGCCAGCAGTGGAGCCAACCCTGATCCTGGCAGCTTAACCCCTTATATGACACAGTCAGTGGCTTTCACAGCATTTAGGCACTTAAGACCGGAGAGGGAGGCGCGATCATGGTGCCGATGAGTTTCTATGGCAGCCGAAATCTAACAATGGACCCCATGACGGCCATCTTACTGCTCTTATTAGACCCCGGCTGAGGAGAGGTCTCTGAGGACACCGGTCAGAGTTATGTCGCCTGCTCTGCAGCTATTAGAAATATCTAGGGTTGATTAGTTTGCTATCTGTAAATCGTATCTAGCCCTGCCCCCCCAGCAGCACTGGGCTACCACTGGTGTGATCAGGGCTATTGGGCTCCTAGATTGGGCAGAGGAGCTCAGTCTTCAGCAGGAGCTGGCTGAGGAGAGCGGAGCGACTTGCATGGGGCTGCTGCACAAGAAGCAGCTCACAAGGTGGAGATTTATCCGGAGACGCGGTACCCGGGCTGTGATCTGCTTTGCAGGCTGCATAGTCGCTGCCTCCTAGGACCCGAACTTCACCCCTAACAGGCACAGCAGAGCTCGGACGGCTGAAAGTGCCGGAGAGTGGCTGATTAGTGACTGCTGTGTCTCCTGCACTCAGATAAGAGCGGTACAGAGAGGGGGCTCAGTAATGGTGAATACGGGAAGTGTCCACCCCTCACATGCCCTATATGTGGCCCCCAGAGGTAAAGTCTTCCCTGTACCCAGCGCCTCCTCCCGCCTTCACTGCTGGCGTGCGCCATTGCTTAGAGGGGATGTCTGAAGATAACAAGTTACATACATAGTAACATAGTTTTTAATGTTGAAGGAAGACTAAGTCCATCTAGTTCAACCCATAGCCTAACATGTTGATCCAGAGGAAGGCAAAAAAAAACCCTGTGGCAAACACTAAGCTCCACATTGGGGAAAAAAATTCCTTCCCGACTCCATACGACAATCAGACTAGTTCCCTGGATCAACGCCCTATCAAGGAATCTAGTATATATAACCTGTAATATTATACTTTTCAAGAAAGGAATCCATGCCCTTCTTAAATGTTATTAGTGAATCACTCATTACAACATCATGCGGCAGAGACTTCCATAGTCTCACTGCTCTTACAGTAAAGAATCCCCGTCTGTGATTATGATTAAACCTTCTTTCCTCCAGACGTAGACGATGCCCCCTTGTCCCCGTCTCTGGCCTCAGATTAAAAAGATCAGTAGACAGGTCTTTGTACTGTCCCCTCATATACTTGTACATAGTAATAAGATCACCCCTAAGCCTTCGTTTTTCCACAGTAAATAACCCCAAGTGTAATAACCTGTCTTGGTATTGCAGACCCCCCAGTCCTCTAATAAGCTTTGTCGCTCTTCTCTGCACCCTCTCTAGTTCAGCTATGTCTTTCTTATACACCGGAGACCAGAACTGTACACAGTATTCTAAGTGTGGTCGCACTAATGACTTGTATAGAGGTAAAATTATCTTCTCCTCATGATCATCTATGCCTCTTTTAACGCATCCCATTATTTTATTTGCCTTTGCAGCAGCTGCCTGACACTGGCCACTAAACATGAGCTTGTCGTCCACCAATACACCCAGGTCTTTTTCAGTGACAGATTTATCCAGTGTTTTACAATTAAGCATATAATTATACATTTTATTTCCTCTGCCCAAGTGCATTACCTTACATTTATCCCCATTAAAGCTCATTTGCCATTTATCAGCCCAAGCTTCTAGTTTACATAGATGCTCCTGTAATATAAAATTGTCCTTCTCTGTATTGATTACCCTGCAGAGTTTAGTGTCATCTGCAAATATTGAAATATTACTCTGTATGCCCCCTACAAGGTCATTAATAAATATGTTAAAAAGAAGGGGGCCCAATACTGACCCCTGTGGTACCCCACTGTTAAATGAGACCCAGTCTGAGTGTTTGCCATTAATAACCACCCTTTGTTTCCTATCACTGAGCCAATTCTTAACCCACATACATATATTTTCCCCTATCCCCATTGTTCTCATTTTATGTATCAACCTTTTGTGTGGAACCGTATCAAAAGCTTTTGAAAAGTCCATATACACAACATCCACTGCATTTCCTTGGTCCAGTCCAGAACTTGCCTCCTCATAAAAACTGATCAGATTAGTCTGACAGGAACGGTCTCTTGTAAACCCATGTTGATATTGGGTCATGAGGTTATTCTTCTTCAGATACTCTATTATAGCATCTCTTAGGAAACCCTCCAGGATTTTACCCACAGTAGAGGTTAAGCTTACCGGCCTATAATTTCCAAGTTCGGTTTTTGTCCCCTTTTTGAATATTGGCACCACATTTGCTATACGCCAGTCCTGTGGTACAGACCCTGTTATTATGGAATCTTTAAAGATTAAAAATAATGGTCTATCTATGACGTTACTTAATTCCTGCAGTACTCGCGGGTGTATCCCATCCGGGCCTGGGGATTTGTCAACTTTAGTTATCACTTATCCACAGGCTCAGTGATCACTTACTGATCGTGGGGTCTGACCACTGCGAACCATCGTCTGATCGGGAAGGAACGGAAAGTCAGGGAACAACTGCAGCTCCATTCATTCTCTATGGGGCTCTGGAAAAAGCCGAGCTCAGCGCTTGGATGCCACATAGGGAATGAATGGAGCAGATCCTGGAGTAATAACATGTCCTCCTCAGCTTTCTGTCTGTGTAAGTGGCTCAGCCCTCGTCTCCCCTTCTGTTCCTGACTTCTGTTTTGTTCCCTGTGGACTTTCTCTCAGTCCTCTGCAGCCATTATGTGTGTAGACAACTTCAAAAAGAAAAAGTAGCAGAACATCAGTCATCTAATAATCCACGATATTCAGGGGGGAAAACAAAACGGTGATGTTCTTACACAGTCGCCTCCTCCTGAGCTGATGAAGATGTCAGTGGCAGCACATTGCGGTTTGTGTTCTCTGCCTGAATATCGCGGATTATGTGACGTCCCGCAGCTTCTCATCATCCATGTTGGGCTGTTGGACGACGTGTGGACGCTCGGCTTGTTGGATTCTTGTGTTACTACCAGCACTGACTTTATATTGTGACTCCTGTGCCGATTCCCATTTCTAATTGCAGCGTGTTATACCAGCACGTGACGGCTGCCACAATCACGTGACGGCTGCCACAATCACATGACGGCTGCCACAATCACGTGACGGCTGCTACAATCACGTGACGACTGTAGCGTCGGCGTCCCTGCCTCCTGCTAGGCAGGGACGCCGTTCCCCTCACCTCTCCGCTCCGTGCCCGGCGTCTTCCTCCCGCTCTGCTGGCAGCGCACTCTGCTTCCTGGTCAACGTGCTTAGGGCGCGCGCGCGCTCCCTCTCTCTTAAAGGGGCCGCGCGCGCAGTCCTAAGGAGTCCCCGGCCAATGGCCGGAGGACCTCACCATATATAAGGCACCTCCTCCAAAATGGAGGTGCCCGAGCTCTGTTGTTGCAAAGCCTTTCAACTCTGCTTCAGCCCTCAGGTCCCGTTGCCTGATACCTGCCTGATACCTGCCTGATATCTGCCTGATTTCTGTCTACCTGCTTGCAATCCTGTGGTCCGACAGTCTGCCTACCAGCACCTGCCAGTCTGTCTATGGATCAGTCCGCCTGTGGACCAGAAACTACCTGCCAGATACCTGCCTGCCTGTCCAGAGACTCTTACCCGCTCACCTGGGAGCGCTCACCTGGGAGCGCTCACCTGCTACCCGCCTGCTAGCCTACCTGGAGGCTTAGCCGTCACTTGCTGTGACCACCTGCCTGTCCAGAGACTCTCACCCGCTCACCTGGGAGCGCTCTCCTGCTACCGGCCTGCTAGCCTACCTGGAGGCTTAGCAGTCACTTGCTGTGACCACCTGCCTGTCCAGAGACTCTTACTCGCTCACCTGGGAGCGCTCACCTGCTACCTGCCTGCTAGCCTACCTGGAGGCTTATCCGTCACTTGCTGTGACCACCTGCCTGTCCACAGACTCTTACTCGCTCACCTGGGAGCGCTCACCTGCTACCTGCCTGCTAGCCTACCTGGAGGCTCTGCCGTCACTTGCCGTGACCCCCTGCCTGCCCAGAGACTCTTACCCTGTTGTCACTTGCCGTGACCACCCGCCTGTCAAGAGACTGTCCCCGTCACTTGCCGTGACCACCCGCTTGTCAAGAGACTGTCCCCGTCACTTGCTGTGACCGCCCTGCCCTTCTACCCTGAGACTGTCCTTGTCACTTGCAGTGTCTACCTACCCGCCTTCCCTGGGAGCCACCCGCTTCCTTACAAGGACTGCCCTTTGTATAGTAGCTCAGACGTTCCACCTCCCAGACCCGTTACAGTTTGCTCGGGCCATGGAACCCGGTGGCACCCAAGCTCCCTCGCTCTCGGACCTATGTCATGAACTTTCCCGTCAGAGGTCCCAACAGGAGTCCATCCTGAGTCACCTGCGTAGTGTTAACTCTCGCCTGGACACACTGACTGTCTCATCGGGAGCTGCTTCCACTCGCACACTTACTACCCCGGCACCGCCGCTGCCCATCAATACCATAGCATCCCTTCCCGGTCCCCGTCTCTCCGCCCCGCCTCGTTTTGGCGGAGATCCCGGTCAGGCACGGGGCTTCACTAACCAGTGCACTCTGCACTTCGAACTTTTGGCACACCAGTTTTCCACCGACCGAGCCAAAGTAGCCTTCATCATGTCCCATCTCACGGGGGAGGCGCTGGCTTGGCTAAATCCTCTATGGGAGAGAGGAGATTCCCTGGTGTCCAACCTGCCAGCCTTTCTCACGGCTTTCCGGAAAGTCTTCGACGAACCAGGACGGAAGACCTCATCCGCCTCATCTTTGCTACGCCTCCGTCAAGGAAGTCTCACTGTGGGCCAATATGCCATACGGTTCCGTACCCTTGCTTCGGAGCTTGCCTGGGATAACGACGCCCTGGTGTCCGTCTTCTGGGAGGGTCTGTCCGGCCGTATTAAAGATGAACTCGCCGGTTGGGACATTCCTACCACTCTCGACGACTTAATAACACTCGCCACCCGGATTGACATCCGGTTCCAGGAGCGCACCAAAGAGGTCACCCGTGAGAGGAGGTTTCCACGCCTTGCCCCTACCTTTCAGAAACCCGTCACTTCCTCCGTTTCTCCGTTACTCCTCAGGCGCACTCACCCGAGCCTATGCAGGTCGACCAGGCCAAGATGGTCAAAACCCGTCAAGAATTACGCCGTGCCGAGGGGAGCTGCTTCTACTGTGGCAGTAAGGAGCACCGGATCCGTTCCTGCCCGGAGAGGTCGGGAAAAGCCTGTGTCTAGGATCGCTCAGAGAGGTCGTCCTAGACAAGAGTAAACCCTCTCCATCTCTGATGCTGTCGGTCTCTATCATCTGCGGGGAGAACAGTTTCTGTGAACTAGCTCAACTTGACTCTGGAGCTGCCGGAAATCTCATTTCTCTATCCCTGGTAGAGAAATACCACATTCCCACCAAACCCCTGGCTGTACCCTTATCTGTCGCCTCCGTGGATGGGGGTATCTTACCGCATCCCATTCAACTCATCACCGAATCCATAACTCTGCAGGTGGGAATGCTGCACTCTGAGAGCATCTTCTTCCATGTTCTGCCTGGACTCTCTCACGCCCTCTTGCAAGGCCTACCTTGGCTCCAGAAACATGCACCCGTGCTTGATTGGCAGACCGGAGAAGTCCTTCGCTGGGGAGAGGACTGCCATAAGACTTGTTTAGTTCCCGTTCTTCCTGCCCGTCCTTCTCCTACCCCAGCCAATCTACCCGGCATACAGGTTCCCTATTGGTCTTATGTGGATGTCTTTAATAAAAGAGAAGCAGAAACATTACCCCCTCATAGACCATACGATTGCCCAATCGACCTGATACCCGGCGCTACTCCTCCCCGTGGGCGTATTTACCCTTTGTCCGCTGCTGAGACCCGGTCCATATCTGAATATATTGAGGAGAATCTGGCCCGGGGATTTATCCGGAAATCTACCTCCCCGGCGGGAGCAGGCTTCTTCTTCGTCAAAAAGAAAGACGGCTCACTCCGTCTATAGACAATGGGCCATAAAGGTTTCTGAACCATTCCACTACTAGCCTCTCTAGGACTTATACGCCAGCCAGAAAAACAGACCAAAAACATCAATCCCGTGACACATCCACAACACAATCATTGAATCCATACTTTCATTCTTAAATTCTCCAAAGGATAGAAGGCAGGACTGTCAATTTATCTGAGGGAGATTCTACTGGTTCAAAGGGACCTGAGCCAGACAACAATCTGTTGAATTACCTGGGAGCCGACCGCTCGGGGGTGAGGGAGTCTCTTCTATGCAGTGATATAATTAGGTAGAATATAACAGTTATTCTTACCTCAGCGCTGTATATATCACCAACAGAGAGCTTCACTCGTCCCACGTCTCGGACCGGTCGAGCACCCTTGGGTAGATTAACTCAAGGTCCCTGTTCGAGGCGCCAGCTGTGGTCACTGCATTCTGAGTCTTCTATCCTTTGGATTACGATATCGGAGAGTGAGACACAGGACAGGATGTGTGTCAAACAAGCTCTAAACTTTATTACAAAGCATAGGTTTTATATCCACCCTGAAGGCAGGAAACGGATTTACCATATATGGTTTGATTATATAATTTTAGCACACAAAGACTAACTTCTATTCTCGTGCTTGTGTTGAAACATTCAATCGGACACATTGAATTAGACACATTAAATCAGATACATTCTGATGACTGGCAAGGACGCATTATTGATTCAAGAAGGAACATTCATAGCTGGTGTTTTTCTTTTGACCTAAAGTAACTTTCAGACTTATATAGCATAGATGGGGCTTTTGACTTGAGGCGCCTCATCTTCTGCTATAACAACTGCCTGTCAGTGTAATATTAACGACCCCATACACATGAGATAAGTGTTTGCTGAATGGTCATTTGGCAGACGGCTATCTCTCATAACTCCCCTATACACACAAATGTTCAAATTTCCTATGGTCTGTATAATAGAGTCGGCTGCAGACTCCTCTACAGGAAGAGCAAAAGGATTAGTCTCTGAAATTCAGGATTAGTTTTGAGCCACCCCCGTAGTGTTCGAGTTCGGTTCGGTTCGTCGAACACCCGTGTGTTCGCCGAACTGTTCGTCGAACTGTTCGTCGAACACCTTCGAACACCGTTAAAACCAATGGCAGGCAAACAAAAACACATAGAAACACATAGAAAACACCTTCAAAGGTGTCCAAAAGCTGACAAACTGCTCAGAAGACATAACTAACACATGGAAAAGTGACAAGTACATATAGTCATGCGAAAATAAAAGAGGTGGAGGAGTAAAAGGAGGGGGAGACACAGATATAGGCATGTCATGCCCTTCTAAAATCCAAAAAGTGAGAAGCCGACACGGCCAGTCCGCTCCTGCCCGTGCCACCTCCGTGTCGCCGGGTTTGTGCCAGAGCCGCGGTGAACCCTGACGGCCAGCCCCCCTCTCCCAATACTGGTGCCTGTCCGCTGGTGGGTCGAGCGAGCCCCCCTGTGGTGGAGGCAGCTCTAAGCTTTTTAATTTAAATTGTCTCTCTAATTTGAATGAATACACTTTAAATCCATTTACAAGGATCTATTGGAGGGCAAGTCTCATGCCAGCAGCCGCGTAATTCCAGCTCCAGTAGCGTCCACTAAAGCCGCTGCAATTAAAAAGCTTTTATAAGGATCGAGCTCGGCTGTCCACCGCAAGGCATCCTACTGCCAGTCCCAGCCCCTATGCCTTGGGGTGCCTCCTGATGCTCTTCACTGAGTATCCCGTGGTCCCGAAGCATTTCCTTTGAAAAAATTAAGTGTCCAAACTACAGGTGGTGTAGCTTGCTTAACAGCCGGGATAATCCGCTGACTAGCAGACACTGCTACTAGGTACAAAGTATTTCCTGGGCTAGATGCAGTTAAAAATTTGTAATTAGATACTCTCGTTGGATGCTGAGAAAGCATTCCATAGAGTCTCCTGGCACGCCATATATGATTCTCTTAAAAAGCTTGGGGTAGGGGTCTAGGGGACCCTTTTATAGCCAAAATCACGGCCCTGTATCACAATACGTCACCTAGGCTGAAGATAAATGGAACTGTAGCACCCTGAGGGCTCGGTTGCTACAGAGGTATTGCACCTCACCCAGAGGTGTGACATCTCACTGTCAGGTAAGGATGGAGTGTGGATCAGGACCCCGACACCTGCATGCATTACACCACATTGCCGTGGGGCAGGGCGACCAATATGCCCCTGAGATGGGCACGACAGTCACTGACCCTGGCTGGAGTGGGGGGAGGGAACACTGAGGAAGGGGAACCCTGTAGTGCAGGAGCAGGGAGGAAGCAGTTCCTGGGTGCATTGATAAGGGAGTATAAAAGGTGGGCACCATATTAGTTCAGTGCAGAGAAGTCTGAGCAGAAGTGACAGGGAGCAGGGGCTCTGCATGAGCTCTGCTCCGGAGGCGGGCCTAGTAACACAGGCCCAGGCCTGGAAGAGGGAGAAGGAAGGAAGAGGAGCGGAGAAGGCTCCAGGAACGAGGAACGAAGGGATCCCAGGGTTGCGGACGGGCGAGTCGTCACCGCACGCCCGAATCCACCTGCGTAGAGGTGTCAGGCCAAAGGGGGAGACCGGTCCCTGAAACTAGTGGAGGCGGGAAACGACCATCAGCTAGAAACCGGAGGCTGTGACATTTTATGTGGCGCAGCCCCTCGCTACACCCGCTAGGAAGGCACCACATAGGGTCAGGGAAACTGGTGCCAAGTTTACCAAGAGGAGGCTCGAGGCAGCCAGACAGAAGCGTTGGTAAGAAAGGCCAGACAAAGGACACACAAAGGGGGTCCTGTGAAGCGCTCCAAAGTTATCTGGGAGTTGTCTGAGCCCCTCACCTGGTGAGCACAGTACGACGTGGGCAGCCGTTAACTGCAGACGTGGTCTGGATAATAAGAACTGTGAGTAAAGGCCCTGGACTGCATCACTGACTCCGTGTCGTTACTGCTGCTGCCCTGCACCATCACCCCCATCCTCCGCATACACTGCCCTGAGGCTATACTCCTCCCGTGGGGAGTTATGCTACGCTCTGCTGCACCCACAACACAAGCCTCAGCGGTCTGCCCTGCAGCGGCGGTTCACTCTGACCGCAATCCACGGGTGGCGTAGTCGGACATTTAAACATCAAAACCACATAAATAGTTCCGCCACTGGTTTGACCACCCTGAGCCACGGAACCGGGTCGCCGCCACGAAGACTACAACCACCAGCATCCACCAAAAAGGGTCCGGCTCCGGGTGTCCCAAGGCCCAGGGGGTGCGTCAGAACATTTTCATCACCTTTCACAATCACCAATGGGACAAGGCAGGGATGTCCTCTGTCCCCTCTCTTATACATCCTAGTGACGGAGCACCTGCTCTCATCAATTCGCCATAACCCCAATATTAGGTGGATTGAGGTGGGAGGCACCGAGTACAAGTGCTCTCTATTTGCTGATGATGTCCTAGTATATATCACTCAATCACATATATCCATCCATGCTGTTATGGCTGAAATAGATCACTTTGTTACATGGTCAAATTTTAAAATCAATGCAGCGAAGTCTGAGGCCCTCGATGTCTCCCTCCCCAAATCCATATAGGATTCCATCCAGTCCAACTTTCCCTTTGCCTGGCCCTCACAGGGTATCAAATACTTAGGAATTCCTATTCATAGAGACCTCTCCCATCTATGTTATCTTAATTTTGGGCCCTTTATTGAACAACTCCATACAGACCACGGTTGGCAAGTTAGAACTGTAAGATTCACTACGTGAACCGCTGGTGTTTTGTGGAAAAGCACATGTACACTGTGTTCCAAATTATTATGCAAAAAGTGTTTAGGAGTGATAAGGGAAGAATTTGTTTGTTTGTCAGTTAAACTCATTGATGGTGATGTGTGTCAGGGCTCTTTATATCACTGCAAGCAATTGCAGACACCTGTGCTAATTAGTTTGGCAGGTGTGTCCAATGAAAGGCAAGACTACTTAAGAAGGCTGTCTCACATTATTAAGCAGCCTACATTTTCTGCCAAAATGGGAAAGAAAAAGGATGTGTCGGCTGCTGAGAAGCAACAAATTGTGGAGTGTTTAGGTCAAGGCATGACTACAATCAACATTGTGCGATGATCAGGATGAAGTGTCTTGGCAATCAAGAAGTATGTAGCTGATTCACAGTACACACGTGTGCGTGCTGATAAGGGCAAATTGAGGACTCTTTCCTACAGGCAATTACGTGAGGTTAAAAGAGCAGCGGCAAAAAAGCCTTGTCATAGCAGCAGACAAGTTTTTGAAGCTGCTGGTGCCTCCAACGTCCCCCGAGCAACAAGATGCAGGGTCCTTCAGAGGTTTGCAGCTGTGCATACGCCATCCTGTCGACCTCCTCTATCCACTTCACACAAGCAGAAACGGCTCCAGTGGGCCAAACATTACATGAAGACTGATTTCAAAACTGTTTTGTTCACGGATGAGTGCCGTGCAGCGCTCGATGGTCCAGATGGATGGAGTGGAGGATGGCTGGTTGATGGACACCCCACGCAAACACGGCTACAGCGCCAACAAGGAGGAGGTGGAGTAATGTTTTGGGCTGGAATCATGGGGAGAGAGATTGTCGGCCCCTTTAGGATCCCTGAAGGCGCTAAAGATGAACTCCATAATGTATGTGGATTTTCTCAAACAGCACTTCCTGCCATGGTTCAAGAAGAAGAACCGTGTATTTCACAGCAAGATCATTTTTTTGCATGATAATGCACCATCTCATGCTGCACATAAAACATCTGCATCTCTGGCTGATATGGGCATAAAAGGGGACAAACTTATGGTGTGACCCCCATGCTCCCCTGACCTCTACCCCATTCAGAACCTCTGGAGCATCATCAAAAGGAGTGTCTATGATGGCGGGAGGCAGTTCACATCTAAGCAACAGCTCTGGGAGGGTATTCTGTCCTCATGCAAAACAATTGAAGCAGAAACCATCCAAAACCTGACAAATTCAATGGACGAGAGAGTTCAGAAGCTCCTTTCGAAAAAGGGGTCCTATGTGAAAATGTAACATCACCTAGAATAAAGTTTTGAGATAAAAACTGTTTGATTTCAGTTTCTAATAACCTGCTAATGCTTATAATTTCAAAAATGACAATTTTTTTGGTCTTTATTAAAATGAAAAGGTTGATCGAAAAGTTTGGGGGATCTAAGAGTGTGGCAACCCAGTAGTCATGATTACTTCGAATTCTGACAATATGTTGCAGGTAGTGCAGCAAGAAGGCACTTATGTGTCTTGCGCATCTCGGAGCCCCAAAATTATTTTCCGGGCTAGATGCAGCTAAAAATTATTATTAATTTTAAATCTGGTGGAGCTTAGTATAGATGGCCTAATAGGATCAGTGCTGCACACTGCTACAAAGCCCAAATTATTTTCCAGTCAAGATACAGATAAACATGATTAGTAATTTTAAATCTGGTGGAGCTTATTATAGATGGCCTAATAGAATCAGTGCTGCACACTGCTGCAAAGCCCAAATTATTTTCCAGCCAAGATACAGATAAACATGATTAGTAATTTGAAAGCTTAAAACGGTTGGTAGGGTGATTTTAACCAATCATCAAGCTTTTACTCTCCCCAGGATGACACAGGGGTAGAAAAGTCGTTTCGGATCCATGATTTGTTCATCTTTATGAACGTGAGTCTGTCTACATTATCAGTGGAGAGCCGCGTGCGCTTATCTGTCAGCACACCACCAGCAGCGCTGAACACACATTCAGACAGAACGCTGGCTGCGGGGCATGACAAGATCTCCAAGGCGTAAGTGGCTAGCTCCGGCCATTTATCCAGATTGGAAGCCCAAAAAGAGCAAGGGTCCAGTGACACAGTCATGGCTTCAATGTTTACTTGGAGATACTCCTGTACCATCGTCTCTAGGCGTTGACTATGTGTCAGACTTCTTGTCTCCTGTGGCCTTGCAAAGGATGGGCTAAAAAAGTGGTGAAATGATTCCGCAAAATTGATGTTACCAGCATATACTGTGGTTCTGTTACGGTTTGAGTGCTGAACACTTGACGGTCCCACGGTTGGCAAGTTGGAACTGTGAGATTCACTACGTGCGCCACTTGTGTTTTGTGGAAAAACACATGTAAGATTCTGCAACAGTCTCTGCTGATACTCCTGCATGCGTGCATCCCTTTCTATGGCAGGAATAATTTCTGCAAATTTACTTTTGTACCGGGGATCTAACAGTGTGGCAACCCAGTAGTCAGGATTATTTCTAATTCTCACAATTCGAGGGTCATGTTGCAGGTAGTGCAGCAAGAAGGCACTCATGTGTGTTGCGCATCCAGGAGCACCAAGTCCCTGTTGTGTTGGTGGCGAGGTAACAATCATGCTTCCTTCCTCTGTCCTCTCCCCCCAACCTCGCACAACAGAAATGTGATCAAGGTCTCCCTCATCTGATGAGTCTTCCATCAGTTCGTCCTCCACTTCTTCCTGGGCTCCTGCACCTTCCTCACTAGTTTGGCTGCTACCATGCGCCCTGGTAAAACCATCTCCCCCACCCTCACATGCCTGCCGCCTTGGTGCTGCCGACCGTCTGGACCTTGCAGATGTTAGCCCTTCCGCATACAACTCCTCCTCCTCTACTTCCTCCACCTCCTCTTGTGCCACCACCTGACTCCGAATTCTGTTTAACATGTGCTCCAGCATGTAAATCACCGGAATAGTCATGCTGATAATGGCATCGTCAGCACTAAACATCTTTGTCGCCATTTCAAAACTGTGCAGAAGGGTGCATAGGTCCCTGATCTGAGACCACTCCTCCAGCGTGATTTGCCCCACCTCTGGATCTCGTTGGCCCAGGCTATAAGTCAGAACGTATTGCACCAGGGCTTGTCGGTGCTGCCACAGTCGCTGCAACATGTGCAGAGTTCAATTCCACCGGGTAGGCACATCGCATTTTAGCCGGTGAAGTGGCAGGCCCAACGACTTCTGTAGAGATGTAAGTCGCTGAGCTGCGGGATGCGAACGGCGGAAGTGAGCACACAGCGACCGTGCCCTCTGCAGAAGGCCATCTAGTCTGGGATAGTGGGCTAAAAATTGCTGGACAACCAGGTTCAACACGTGAGCCATACAAGGCACGTGTGTGACATTGCCCCGGCGAAGGGCCGCACCCAGGTTTGCAGCATTGTCGCACACGGCCTTCCCTGGTTTCAGGTCCAGTGGAGACAACCATTCATGAAATTGGTTCTCCAGAGCTGACCACAACTCCTCAGCTGTGTGACTCACATTTCCCAGACATTTCAAAGTAAAATCCGCCTGATGACGTTGAGCCCTACTGCCAGCATAGTAAGGAGGTGTGCAGGATCCCTTCTGCGCAGTTAGAAAGCTTGTGGCATGACCAGACAGGCTTTGGGTGCAGGTGGAAGACTGAGAGGAGGTTGAGGAGGCAGAAGCAGTGGAGGAACTTTGACATAAAGACGATTGACGCACAACTCGTGGGGACGGCAAGACTTGGACAACAGCTCCTTGTCCTGCTGTCACCATAGTTACCCAGTGCCCAGTCAGCGACATGTAACGCCCCTGTCCATGCCTACTCGTCCAAGTGTCTGTGGTGAAATGCACCCTGTCACACACAGAGTTTCTCAAAGAAGCGGTGATGTTGTGTGCGACATGCTGGTGGAGCGCAGGCACACCTTTCTTTGAGAAGTAGTGCCGACTGGGCATCTGGTACTGGGGCACTGCGACGGACATAAGGTCTCGAAAATCCTCTGTGTCCACCAGGCGGAAAGGCAGCATTTCTGTAGCCAAGAGCTTGCAGATGGTGAAATTCAACCTCTTAGTTTTCTCATGGCTAGGAGGAAATGGTCTTTTACTTGTCCACATCTGAGGGACCGAGGGCTGGCTATTGTGCTTAGACGGGGTTGATAAGGGTGTCCCCGGCAAACTGCCGGTCTGTGAGGAAGATGCAGGTGGACATGTTAGGTTGCCTTGATCCAAAGGTGGTGCTATCGATGTCGGACAGCGCTCAACACCAGCTGGTGTTACCACCTCCAAAGAAAATGATGACCTGCCAATCACGCTGGCTGTTGCGGGTAAAGAGGTGGCAGGTCTGCGCCCCAAAACAGGTGTGACTGCTGTCTCCCCAGTCACAGAGGATGAAGAGGCCGCGGATGCACAAGATATGGCAGACGGTGGTTGGCCCGGCCGGCTAGGCCGCATTGTAGCACACTGAGCTTCCCACTGCAACTTATGCTTCATGTCCATGTGCCGGTTCATGCATGAAGTACTCAAACTATGTATTTTTTGGCCTCTACTTAGCTTTTGCTGACAAATGTTACAGATAACACGAGTTGGGTCATCTTTATCGATCTGAAAAAATGCCCAGGCTATGCAAGGCTTAGCACCCATGCGACCTAAAGAGCCACCACGACTTGTGGTGAGAGGCAGAGTTGTGTTTGAAGATGCAGTTGTTGACGTGCTTCCAGTACTACGTCTCTGTCCAGGAAGGCGCAACCTGACCTCGTCGTCACTAGCATCTTCCTCCACCTCCTCTGCTGACCTCATCTCTTGGCTGACTGTGGGTTGACAGTAAGTGGGATCTCCAACCTCATCATCATCACCCTGTGCGTTATCACACCCGTCGTCCTCAGAGCCAACCTGTTCCTGCCCTGACAAAAAACTAAAGTTGTCGCTCCAATCAGGTATTTGAGTCTCATCATCGTCTTCCTCATTGTCTCCACCAACAGGAGTTACAGTTTGGGAACGAGGGTCTACATTATGGTCAGAACCTTCTGCGTCTGGTCCTGGATCCGACTCATAAAGATTCTGGGCATCAGTGCAGATCATTTCCTCGTCTGGATTCACAGAAGCGCTGGAGTCGACCTCTGATTCCCAGGCTATAGTATGAGTAAACAGCTCTGCAGTCTCAACCATCTGTTCTACCTCATACTCAGACGGGCAGCTGGAGATTTGGGAGCTGTGAGGAAGCAAGTGCGATTTGGGTGACACCTTTGAGGACTGGAGTATTTGTGATGTTGAAGTTGATGTGGAGGAGAGCCCACTTAAAGGAGCACTTGATATCCGTTGAAGCACCTGCTGTTTTTGTGCCTCATCTGGAATTTGTAGCGATTGGCGTGGCCGTAAGAAAGGGATCTTATCACATTGTCCGCTAAAAGAAGTAGACATTTTACTTTGTCTGGAAGATGGTCTTTCTTCTGCAGATGTTACTGTTGCTTTAACACCTACCCCACGGACACAACCTTTTTTCCCCTTCCCAACACGCCTATTCCCCTTTCCACCAGCAGCAGGCCTTTTTCCACTCATTTTGGTGGTTAACTAATTCACAACTCTGGAGTTGTTTGCACAAAAAAACAATGGATGGTAACCGAGCAGAGCTGAGTGGCCAAACTGTGGTATTAGGCCAAAACTATTGGCTGGGTTAGATGCAGAAAAAAATTATTTTGAATTTGCAACTTGATGGAGGTCAGTATAGATGGACTAATACAAATAGTCCCACACACTGCTAGAAGCCCAAATATTTTTTCAGAGCTAGATGCAGAAAAAAATTATTTTTAATTTGCAACCTGATGGAGGTCAGTATAGATGGACTAATAGACCAAGTCCCACACACCGCTAGAAGCCCAAATATTTTTTCAGAGCTAGATGCAGAAAAAAAATATTTTTAATTTGCAACCTGATGGAGGTCAGTATAGATGGACTAATAGACCAAGTCCCACACACTGCTAGAAGCCCAAATATTTTTTCAGAGCTAGATGCAGAAAAAAATTATTTTTAATTTGCAACCTGATGGAGGTCAGTATAGATGGACTAATAGACCAAGTCCCACACACCGCTAGAAGCCCAACCATTTTTTCAGAGCTAGATGCAGAAAAAAATTATATTCAATTTGCAACCTGCTGGAGGTCAGTATAGAAGGACTAATAGAACAAGTCCCACACACTGCTAGAAGCCCAAATATTTTTTCAGAGCTAAATGAAGAAAAAAATTATTTTTAATTTGCAACCTGATGGAGGTCAGTATAGATGGACTAATAGACCAAGTCCCACACACCGCTAGAAGCCCAACCATTTTTTCAGAGCTAGATGCAGAAAAAAATTATATTCAATTTGCAACCTGCTGGAGGTCAGTATAGAAGGACTAATAGAACAAGTCCCACACACTGCTAGAAGCCCAAATATTTTTTCAGAGCTAAATGAAGAAAAAAATTATTTTTAATTTGCAACCTGATGGAGGTCAGTATAGATGGACTAATAGACCAAGTCCCACACACTGCTAGAAGCCCAAATATTTTTTCAGAGCTAAATGAAGAAAAAAATTATTTTTAATTTGCAACCTGATGGAGGTCAGTATAGATGGACTAATAGACCAAGTCCCACACACTGCTAGAAGCCCAAATATTTTTTCAGAGCTAGTTGCAGAAAAAAATTATTTTTAATTTGCAACCTGATGGAGGTCAGTATAGATGGACTAATAGAATGATGCTATGCCCAAAAGATTTTACTTCACTAGGTGCAGTAAAAAAATTGGTATTCTATACACAGGTGGTATATCTTGCAACACAGATAGGCTACTCCACTGACTAACACACTCTGCAATAGGCCAAAAAGGATTAGCTTTGCTAGATTCAGCCAAATGCTGTGAAAAAAACTTGCACAGCACTGGCACAGACCTGCCTGGCAAAAACTGATAGGAACTGATGTAACCTAGTCCTGAAAAGGACTCCAATTACAATTAGTCTTTACTCCCACAATCTATCTATTTAAGAGCACAGACCTGCCTGATAAAAGTCGTAGGAAATGCTGTAACCTAGTCCTTAAAAGGACTGCAATCACAACTATTCCCTACTCCCAAGCTATCTGTATATTTGTGCGAAAATTGGCTTGAAATTAACAAGGTATAGCGCACACAGCAACAGCGGTGCCGTCTAACACGCAGCTGCAGCAGTGAGAAAATGGTGGCGACGGGGAAAATGGCTTGGTCTTATAGGGCAAGGACATGTGACATACACTGCCAATGACACATGCCCTTGCTTGTGTGAAAAAAAGCACTTCGCTCCGTGTGTGCGCTGCTGATAGGCTGACAGATTGCACCTCCCCACTGTAAATGCGGGAAAGAGAAAAAAAAATGGAGATCTTCATTATTCCTGCAGAGATCCATCCCCTGCCCCTCCCCCCGCCCCGCTGTACACTCAAACTGCGTATTAACATTAATTTTCATCATTACTGAGAAAAAATCCAGTTATGATTTTGGTGCACGAACAGTTATCGAACATAACCTCGAACAGCCGAATTTTTCTCAAATTGTTCGTGTTCGCCGAACGGCTCGAACACCGCCCAAAACAGCTCGAATTTGAGATTGGCGAACAGTTCGAGTAGAACAACGCTCATCTCTATTCAGGATGCCAAATCCTTCTCTGCCCTGACATCATAGGTCGGAAGGCCCCCAAACAAATGATATAGTCGACCAACCCCCCCGAAATCAGTGCTTTCATGCAACTTTAGTCTAATGTGAATAGGGGGCGATAAAAGGTAACTTATTGGAAGCTGTCTCTGGTCCGGCATAGTAGACTTTCATACATTGAAGGACCAGACACCATTATTAGGCGTTTAAGTATCATAGTAACTAAGTAGCCCCATACAATCAAGTACTTGGGGGAGGAGAGGCATTTAGTTGAATTCTGTCAAACCTTATTAGATGCCATGTTTGCATTTGACAGCAGCAAGTCGTTAAACTACCAGGGTTTTTGTTGCTGCCGCACCTGTGCCATCCCTGCAGTGAAAATCTATGTTCTGGTGCCCAAAAGAGTTCATTTTTTTTTACAACAAATGTTTAACGTGTTAAAAAATAACAAAATGTGTTCTTTGGTTTTTGCATGTTCTTTTCTTTTTACAAGAATTGTTGATGCCAATAATATCTACTTTTTTCTGGTGTTTCTCTTGTAATATAGGAAAGCCTAAGGCCAGAAATAAACCCCATAAAACACTGTACATGGAGACTTTGGTATCAAATCATTTCTGCCCTCGGTGTTTGTGCAAACAAATAAGCTTTATAAATGCCTCAAACTTCTGTGTGTGAATCAGACATCAGATCTAAAGTGATAGAAGATTTCAGTCCGGTGAAGACGGGAAACATTCATATAGACGACCGGTGGTGATGTAGTCAGTGACGGACTCTGGATAACTATGGTTCTAGAGCCGTAGTAGACGATGAAGATGTCGTCCTCATCATGAAGTAATTACTTCTCATGTCGTGTAATGAATATCTCCTGCAGTATTGCTAATCCAGTGTACATAAAAGAGGCGAGATGTAAAGAAGAAAACTAAATACTGTAAAATAATAAATCTCCTCATATGTTTCCCTCATTGTCTCCAGTAATTGTATTATTACACAGGATTTTTATGATGTTACATAGGCTCATCTTCTTATCATTTAGGTCTCTACCATATCAGATCCTCTCAGTGAAGATCTTCTATATAAGAGAATTTTCCTTATTTACCCATCAAATATGGATATGGACAGAGACAAGATGGCAGAGAAGATATTACACCTCACCCTAGAGATCCTCTTCCAGGATTCTGATGACGTCACATTACATCATTCTTATCTATGGGAATAACAGATGGACAGAACTGGAGAGGTGAGGACTCTGGAAATGTCTGTAGTGAGATTTATTAATGTGTCTCTCCATAACCAGGATTACACAGTAGTGAAGAAAACCTCTAGTGAGCGCTATCAGGACCCTGTGTTTGAGGGATGGGGAAGACCCCTAAGCAAAATCACAAAGCCTCCACCTCACCCCCTGATACATGAGGACATCAATGATCAGAAGATCCTAAAACTCACCTACAAGATGATTGAGCTGCTGACTGGAGAGGTGACACTGCTGGGAATGCTGGGACATTATACAGTAACGCTATGAAGGGATCGGGGGATGACGGTATCATTGTATGTGTCAGGTTCCTATAAGGTGTCAGGATGTCGCTGTCTATTTCTCCATGGAAGAGTGGGAGTATTTAGAAGGACACAAAGATCTGTACAAGGACGTCATGGAGGTTCCCCAGCCCCTCACATCACCAGGTAATAGACAGGACTAAATACACACGGCCTATAATTATCTGTATGTAAAGAATGAATTCAGTCCCTGTATGTGTTTCCTCCAGATCTATCCAGTAAGAGGACAACACCAGAGAGATGTCCCCGTCCTCTTCTTCCACAGGACTGTAAACAAGAAGATCCCAATGTTCCTCAGGATCATCAGGTAGATGGAGATAAGGTGTCATGAGATCTCCCCTATGATGTGTAGATGGCTGTGAAGGTCTTGTGCTCAGTCTTGTTTTATCCACCAGTATTATATGTTTTATACTTGTGTAATGAGAAAGGTGGAGATGGCAGGATTAGAGCTGATCATAGATGGGACTTCTCCATCTGTCTGTGATTCTTACAATATTTGTTTCAGGGTGAAGATCTGACCCATATTAATACTACAGAGACATATGTGAGGGGTGATGAGTGGTGTAAAGAGGGGATTCCTACATATAACCGACCAGGTGAGTAGTGACCACTAAATGCAGAGAAGTCACAGATTCTTCCCAGTCACCGGCTGTGGCTGCTTTATCGGTCGTGTAGACTCATAGAAGAACAAAGCGATCAAGATCACCCAAAAGAATGTTTCTCAATATAAAAAACAAATTTTATTGTATAAATATAAAATGCAAAATGCAATACACATGCTTGACAGAAATTGTGTAAATACATACACTATAAAAAATCCATCGTAATGTAGGACCGACGCGGTCCGTTCTGTGAGAATCACAACAGCTCAGTGGCCATGTGCACTATCATTAAGTGACCCACCTAGCCATACTAGAGTCCAAGTAAATATACGAGCATAGCAGTTAAAGTTGTCCAGGAAAATAATACTGGTCTATGGTAAACAGTTCATTGAATAGTCACCAAATAGTTAGGCATCAAACTATCCACAAGAGATAGATGTATGGACAATTAATTCATACCTGGACACAGGACCTTATGGTGTGAGAGCTCACAGAAGGGCCACGCGTCCACCCCAACGTGCGTTTCGGCCCTGCCTTCTTCAGGGGGCGTAAACCATCTCAGGCGGTGTGTCTCTTTAAATGATAGCCCAGCCAATGGGTGACGATGGGAGGACCATGGGTGACGCATGTAGCGTCGCGGTTGCCAGGTCGACCCGTGACGTCGGCGTCATGCGGCGGATCACGCGGAAGTCACGTGGGCCCATGTGACTCCGCAGGTCCTTGCAGGTGGACACCAAAGACCACGGGGCGCTGTGCCAGCCCGCGAAGCGCATGCGTACTGGTCCTATCGGCCCCAAACACTATCCCAGTGCTCAAAGAATGCAATGCATAACCACATAAACGGCATACCCCCCAATGTTACATGTCACCTTTACCACAACTCATACAATGCGATCTGAAGGTCAGTTTAGCAATACTGGGCTCCAGGGTACTGCCATCGGGGCAGCATTTTCCCCGGCTTATGCTAATCTTTTCCTGGGGCTGTGGGAGAGGGACCTCTCCCTGCTGGATCGGCGGGCATCAATGGACTGCGTCCCTCTGTGGACGCGGTACATTGATGACATCCTGCTGATCTGGCAGGGCACTGTTGAAGCTTTATTTGAGTTCATGGAATCCTTCAATAAGAATGATATGAACATTTTTATCACATATATGACGCGCCCCTGGGCCTGTGTCGCGCTGCGTTGCGCACGCGGGAGCTTACCCGGAGCCGGATCTGTTTAGGGTTGTAGTCTCGTGGCGGTGACCCGGTCCGTGCCCAGGGAGTCAAACTGGACGGCAGTCTGTTAGCGGTAGAAAACGGTTGATGACTACGCCACCCGTTGAATGCAGCCAGGGGGCTGCTGCTGCAGGGCAGACCGCTGAGGCCGGTGGAAGGATGGTGCAGCGTGATAGTATAACCCCCAACGGGAGGGGTATGGCCTCAGGGCAGCCGACGTGGATGATGGGGGTAGCAGGAACCACTCAGAGACGGTATGGTAGCGTTCAGGGTCTTTACTGGTAACAACGATAGACCCTCCCGGAGTACTTGCTAGCGAACGGGGCCTGGTCAGTCCTTGAGCAGATGGGATCTCCCCTGGCCAGGCGTAGTTGTAGGCCTCCCAAGCTGACTGTACTCTTCTGGCTACCTTGCTAGAAGCTGATGTAAGTAGCCCACGTCCCTGAGTGTACCGTGTGGTGCTCACCCGTATGGCCGGTGACTCGGGGCCTTCTAATGGCTTCCGCTCCACGATGGCGGTGCTGGTCCCACGCGTGTGACCGGGCCTTCGGGCTTCTGGGCCAGGGGACCTGAAATCCCCTGCCTGACGGATTCTGCTGCTGGGTAGAAGTTAGTCCCCACAGCCTCGGACTCCGGGTCCGGTAAAGAATCTTCTTAGTCAGGGCGAGCTCTTTAGCTGCCAGCCCCTGACTCCTTGTGACTCTGCTGCTTCCTATGCTGCTCTTGTCTCTACTCTTCCTGGACTCACTAACTCTGCCTCAGCCCCGGGTTTATACAGGGGAAGTTCTTCCCCTCCCAAGGCTGGGCAGGAGGTGTGGCATGCACAGGATCCCTGACCAAAGGACCTCCCACCTGCTCTCAGACGTAATATCTCTATCACTGTGACAACCAGACCCCTGGGGTGTCACACTCCCCCCTAGTGAAATTTAGTACTCCGGGACTAAACACTTTTTTTGAAAAGTATAACAAGGTATATCAAAGAACAATAAAATACAATAAGGAAACACGATAAGATGGTCACGGATGTCCGCAACCGGGTGCAGTCTTTGAAGAAAAGCAAAGGTGTCCATTTCACCAACACAGGGAGACGTAACCAGGTAGGGGTCTGTCCTACCCCGAGTCCTTAACAGTCTCTAGTCCATCCTGGGTTACGCTCCAACTATATACAAAGGATTCCCGGTAAATCCACCGAAGACTCCTAAAAACAACTAGAAACACAAAATTACACACAAGCAACAATAAACAGGTAAACATTGTAAAACAACTTAACATTTAGATCCTCCAACGTGCGGGTAACTGGCCTCTAGTGGCCCTAGTGGACCTACGGAGCTGACTGTCTGGCCCTGAACTACAGGGTGTAGGAGCTGTCAAGGGTAAACTGGGCAGCTGTCTACCGGCTCTTTGTCTCACTAGGGGTACGGCAGGCTCACTATAAGCAGAGGGTGGATTCTCCTGTTCCGCTTGGGTGGAGTCTTCTGCCTCCTGGACCGGCTGCTCTTCCAGCTCTACCCGTTGCTCCGTAGGTTCTTGGGATGATGGTTGGAGGAAGGTGAGTACGGGTACCACAACTGCACCATTGACTTGAGTCCAAGACCGAGGGAAGTCCCCGAGCACGGTACTAACCATATCTTCCCTTTCTTCCACGGGTCGATGGTCTTCCTGTTCCTCCTCAGGGTTCCTCAGTTGTTCGGGGCACTTCTTCAGGTGGTCCCGGGATACAATGGCTGTGGTTTCCCCTCCGTCTTTACTGATGGTACAGACCTTCGGGTTCTCGTGGCTTGAGGGCAGTACGGTGTACGGGTCCTTCTCCCACTGGTCGTCCAACTTGTGGAGCCGTCTCTTCCTCTTCAAGACCTGCTCTCCGGGTACCAGGGGAACAGCGGGAGCATACTGGTTGTAAGTCTTCTCTTGTCTTTCCCTAGCCTGACAAAGACTTCGCTCCACGCTCTCCTGTACTTTCCGGTACTGCTGCTGCCTCTCTGTGTCCCAGTCTGTTTCTGGTGAAGTGTCCTCGGGCGTCAGGACTCCCATTTCCAGGTCAACAGGTAACTTACCAGGTCTTGCCCTCATTAGGTAAGCCGGGGTACAGCTGGTGGAACCTACCGGGATGTGGTTGTATAGGTCCACCAGATCGGGCAACTTCTCAGGCCACAGACTGCGTTCTTCCAGGGGCAACGTTTTTAGAAGATCCATTACCACCTGGTTCATTTTCTCACAAAGTCCATTAGTTTGCGGATGGTAGGGTGTCGTCCTTATCTTCCGGCAGCCATACAGATTGCAGAATTCCTGGAAGACCTCCGCTTCAAAGGCAGGTCCCTGGTCCGTCAGCACTTGGTCCGGGTACCCGTGTGGGCGGCAAAAGTGCTGCTGGAAGGCTCTAGCTGCTGTTCGAGCCGTTAAGTCCTTGACGGGGGCGACAACCAGAAACCGGGAGTAATGATCCACGATGGTTAACGCGTAGACGTAGCCACTTCTGCTGGGGGTCAGTTTTACATGATCCAAGGCCACCAGTTCCAACGGTTGCCGGGTGACGATGGACTGCAGGGGAGTCTTCTGGCTGGCCCGGTCCTTCCTTCTCAGATTGCACGGGCCACAGTCTCTGCACCACTTCTCGATGGTTCCCCTCATGCCTACCCAGTGGAACCGCTCGCGCAGCAGGAACTCCAGCTTTTTCCACCCGAAGTGTCCAGCTCCGTCGTGGTATGCCTCCATCACCATGGCTGCGTCTCTTCGTGGCACCACTACTTGCCAGAGTAGTTCATGCGTCCTGGAGTTAACCATTCTGCGGCACAACTTCCCCTTGTAAAGGAACAGTCGACTCTTCTCTGCCCATAGTTGTTTGGCTTCCTCTGGAGCGTCTGATTCCAGGCTAGCCTCCGGGCGAGTCAGCATCTCCTTCACCAGTCGGACGGCAGGGTCGCTGTCTTGCGTTTCCGCCCAGTTGTAGTGAGGTAAGGGGTTCAACGTAGCAGCCTGCTTACTCCTTACCCGGTGGGAATACTGGATAGTCCCATGACGGTGGAACGCAGGGAGTTCAACTTCTTCCAGTCCCTCCGGATCTTCTCCTCCGTCCGGCAGGTTGGGCATCCTGGACAGGGCGTCCGCGTTGGTATTGGAGCGCCCTGCCCGGTATTTAATTGTGAACTCGTAGTTGGACAGACGGGCCATCCACCTCTGCTCCAGGGCACCGAGTCTTGCCGTGTCCAGGTGTATCAACGGGTTGTTATCCGTGTATACGGTGAACCGGGAAGAAGCGAGGTAATGCCTAAAGCGCTCGGTGACTGCCCATACCACGGCCAGGAACTCTAGCTTAAATGAGCTGTAATTCTCGGGGTTCCTTTCGGTGGGTCGCAGTTTTCGGCTGGCATAGGAGATCACTCGTTCTCTCCCCTGCTGAATCTGGGATAGTACGGCTCCTAGCCCGATGTTACTGGCGTCGGTGTAGAGGATGAAGGGCTGGCTATAGTCTGGGTACGCCAAGATTTCATCCCCCGTGAGGGCCATCTTCAGCTGGCGGAAGGACTCTTCTTCTAGCTCTTCCCATTTGAAGGGCGGCTTCTGGTTCTTGGCCTTCCGGGACTGGCCTATCAGGAGGTCCTGCATAGGCGCTGCCTTTTTGGTGAAACCGGGAATAAACCTTCGGTAGTAGCCTACCAACCCTAGGAACTGCCGCACTTCTTTTACGCTGGAGGGGCTTGGCCATCCCTTAATTGCGGTGATCTTATCGGGGTCGGGAGCCACTCCGTCAGCGCTCACCACGTGTCCCAGGTATTGCACCTTTGGTTTCAGGAGGTGACACTTGGAGGGTTTCACCTTTAGGCCATAACTCGCCAGAGCTTCGAACACCTCCGCCAGGTGTTTCAGGTGGTCCTCGTAAGTTTTGGAGTATACGATGACATCGTCCAGGTACAACAGGACCGTCTCGAAGTTTCTGTGGCCCAGACAGCACTCCATTAATCGTTGGAAGGTTCCTGGGGCGTTGCAGAGTCCGAACGGCATGCAGGTGAACTCACTAAGTCCCATCGGGGTGGTGAATGCAGTCTTCTCCCGGTCTGCCTCTGCTACAGGAACCTGCCAGTACCCGCTAGTGAGATCCAAGGTAGAGAAGAAGTTAGCAGATCTTAAAGCAGCCAATGACTCCTCTATCCTTGGTAAGGGGTACGCATCCTTGTGTGTGATACGGTTGATTTTCCGGTAATCTACACACATCCTCATGGTGTTGTCTTTCTTTTTGACTAAAACTAGTGGGGCTGCCCAGGGGCTACAGCTATCCCGGATTACCCCAGCCTCCTTCATGTCTCTAAGCATCCCCTTGGCGTGTTGGTAATGTGCAGGGGGTACGGGTCGATACCTCTCTTTTATGGGAGGATGATCTCCCGTGGGGATGCGGTGTTCTACCCCCTTGACTCGCCCGAAGTCTAACGGGTGTTTACTAAACACTCTCTCATACTCTTGAACCACCCGATAGACTCCTTGTTTCTGGTGTGAGGGAGTGGAGTCAGTACCCAGATGTAGTTGCTGACACCAGTCCTCCATGTCTTTCTTAGAGCCGTTACCTTCCTCCGGGTGAGATGGAGGCAAGGGTTCCACAGATTGTATAGAATTTTGATTAGTGGTATATAATTTGGCTAGCGTGGCATACCGGGGCAGGTACACTTCCCTCTCCCCGATATTTATTATGCGAACGGGCACCCTCCCATGGCGTACATTGACCACCCCCCGTGCTGTCAAAATGGTGGGCCTACTATCTGAGTAAACTGGTTCTACCATTGCCTGGTAATCTCTACCTCTCAGACCAATAGCTGCCCGGCACCAAATCATCATTTCACTTTTTGGGGGCATGGCAATAGGAAAAGGGTCACACATTCTTACGCTACCAATCTCACCGCCGGAGAGTTCCACTTGTTGCCGTTGCATCAGTGCCCGGATCTCTTTCTGGAGCACTCGCTGCTCGCCGGAGCTGGCATTCTTGGCAACCTGCTGTAAAAGGAAAATCACCTCTGCAAGACAATTTTCAATTACATTAGTTCCTAGAGTTATCTTTGGGTGACTCTCATGTTTGTCAATGTCTACAATGATCAGTCCCTGTGCGGCCAGTTCGACTCTACCAATTTTGATGGTCACCTCTTTAAATCCGATCTGTGGCACGGGCTGACCATTGCTGGCGATGATACTCAAGTCGTCGTCAGGGTAGCGGGTAATATCCGAGTCATTCCAGTACTGCTTGAAGAGCACGTACGGGATGGTGGTGACCTGTGACCCGGTGTCCAGTAGGGCACTCATGGGAATGCCATCCAGTACCACAGGCAAGACTGGACGTCCTCCCACATATCTGTCGCGCCAGTTCGATGGGCCTGGTGATCTTTTTCCTGGGGGTTGGCCCTCTACCCCAGGTTGTGCCCGTTTAAAGAACAGTACCTTTCCATATGTCCGGGTTGATTGCAGCGGCGGCAGATGGGTCGTCCGTCCTCGCTGTATCGGTCACTGGGTCTTCCTCTGGCCAGTGGGGTCCTCCTTGGTCGACGCCACGGGATGTCCTCCGGTCCGGATGCCAGCTGGATCTTCCCTGGAGTGGAAACCTGTAAAGACTGCACAGTTCGGGTTAGCGCAGCAACGCTCTTAACTAGCTCTTGGACCTGATGGTGTAGGTCTGGAGCCGGGTCATTGTCCAAAGCCTGCGCATCAGCTCCCACAGGCCCTGCCGACAAGGGCGCCGCCTCCTGGTGGTAAGTAATAGCTGGGCGCCTGTGGGTCACAACGCCACCCGGTGCTGGTTCTCGGAGCACCCGGATAGCTCTATCCTTGAACTGTGCAAAGTCCAGATGGGGATCCTGTAAGGCCATTGCCCGCAACTGGGTTCGGTGGGCATTGCAATATAAACCCTCTATAAATTGTTCAGTCAACAGCCTGTCCTCGTTTCCCACCCCATCAGGGTCGGTCTGCTTTATGGCCCTCAGGGCCTCTTGTAGGTTTAGTGCATAGTCCCTTATACTCTCATGCGCTCGCTGCTTGCACCCGTAGAATCTAAGCTTGATCTCGGCTGAGGTGCGGGTATCGAAGGTGTCCCTCAGCCGGGTTAGTATCTCTGCGACAGTCCTCCTCCCAGGTGGCCAAGATTTTACTTCTCTTTTGGCTGCCCCGATTAGTTGGGCCACCAGGATGCTCACTTTTTGCTCTTCTGTGAGGGGGTACACCTGGAAGAGGCTATCCAGCTTTTCTCTAAAGTCATGCAGGGTATGTGACTCCCCTGAGTACTGGGGTAGCCAAGCTGCTCCCGGGATATATGGCATGGTGAAGGGCATAACTGCAGCAGCGGTGGCGCTGGCGGGGGTCGAGGTAGTGAAGCTCTCCTCCGTATCCGACATCTTCCTCCCCCCTAGTGGACCGTGGCCTACCTTGCGATGATCCTCTTCCGTAGGCCGCGGCTCCGCAGTGGATCGTCAGGGTTGAGGACCTTCCGTCGCGCTCCTGTGACGTCGGCGTCTGCTGGGCTCCTTCCAGGACCTTACGCAACGTCCGGACGTGAGGCGGGGCTTCAGTTCTCGCGCGCTTTCGGAGTCCACGCCCCTCTTCTTCCCGCGCGGCGTCCTCAAGATGGCGTCCAATGGCGGGAAAACTCCACGGATGGCGGGAAGAAGGCTGAAGATGGCGCCGGATGGCGGGAAACTTCACCGATGGCGGGAAGAAGGCTGAAGATGGCGCCGGATGGCGGGAATCTTCACCACTGGTAAGTTTGAACAGTCTTTGCTTTTCAGGCACGCAGTACCCGGTGGTTGCGGGCACGTGATCCTGCCGACTACGCCAAAGTTGACGCGCCCCTGGGCCTGTGTCGCGCTGCGTTGCGCACGCGGGAGCTTACCCGGAGCCGGATCTGTTTAGGGTTGTAGTCTCGTGGCGGTGACCCGGTCCGTGCCCAGGGAGTCAAACTGGACGGCAGTCTGTTAGCGGTAGAAAACGGTTGATGACTACGCCACCCGTTGAATGCAGCCAGGGGGCTGCTGCTGCAGGGCAGACCGCTGAGGCCGGTGGAAGGATGGTGCAGCGTGATAGTATAACCCCCAACGGGAGGGGTATGGCCTCAGGGCAGCCGACGTGGATGATGGGGGTAGCAGGAACCACTCAGAGACGGTATGGTAGCGTTCAGGGTCTTTACTGGTAACAACGATAGACCCTCCCGGAGTACTTGCTAGCGAACGGGGCCTGGTCAGTCCTTGAGCAGATGGGATCTCCCCTGGCCAGGCGTAGTTGTAGGCCTCCCAAGCTGACTGTACTCTTCTGGCTACCTTGCTAGAAGCTGATGTAAGTAGCCCACGTCCCTGAGTGTACCGTGTGGTGCTCACCCGTATGGCCGGTGACTCGGGGCCTTCTAATGGCTTCCGCTCCACGATGGCGGTGCTGGTCCCACGCGTGTGACCGGGCCTTCGGGCTTCTGGGCCAGGGGACCTGAAATCCCCTGCCTGACGGATTCTGCTGCTGGGTAGAAGTTAGTCCCCACAGCCTCGGACTCCGGGTCCGGTAAAGAATCTTCTTAGTCAGGGCGAGCTCTTTAGCTGCCAGCCCCTGACTCCTTGTGACTCTGCTGCTTCCTATGCTGCTCTTGTCTCTACTCTTCCTGGACTCACTAACTCTGCCTCAGCCCCGGGTTTATACAGGGGAAGTTCTTCCCCTCCCAAGGCTGGGCAGGAGGTGTGGCATGCACAGGATCCCTGACCAAAGGACCTCCCACCTGCTCTCAGACGTAATATCTCTATCACTGTGACAACCAGACCCCTGGGGTGTCACATATACGTGGGATAGAAATGTAATTAATTTCTTAGATGTGACCCTTACCAGGGATCGAAATAATTTCTTACAGACTAGTATCTATAGGAAAGACATTTCCACAAATATTATACTCCATGCGACATCCTCTCATCCCCCTCATATGATTCAGGCTGTACCAACAGGCCAATTCCTACCTTTGCTTAGGATTTGCTCTGATGACATAGAATTTGTTAGACAGTCAGAAGACCTGAAAAATAGATTCTACGAGAGGGGCTACAGCAAACGCATGGTAAAAAGAGCATATCATCGTGCCAAATACTCTAGTCGACATGAATTATTATATAAAAAAAGAGCCCCAAGATAGAGGACAAAGTGAGATTTATAACAAATTACAATGGGCAGTTTGGACGTACGAGGGAATGCTTGACCAAGGCGTGGCCAATTTTATTGACAGATCCCACACTGTCAAAAATTCTTCCTGATCGTCCATCTATCACTGTACGTCGCTCCAAAAATCTACGGGACCAATTAATACATAGTCATTACCAGACTGAATCCGTGACTACAATTTTGGGTGCCTCAAGTCCTGTGTGTGGAAGTTTTCCTTGCGGTCGATGTGTTGCCTGCCCTAATGTGGAAAGAGTGAATACTTTCACTAATGCAGCTGGCACTAAGATATATGGAATCAGGAGCCTCATCACCTGTACCTCACGCTATGTCATCTATTATGCCACTTGTCCTTGTGGACTAATTTATATTGGCCTAACTACGCACCAACTGAAAGTGAGAGTAAGGGAAAATGTGTTGGGTATTTTGGCAGCCACCGACTGCGTGGACACTTCCACACTCAGGACAATACCAAGACACTTCAAGCTATGTCATGGCTGTGATAGTTCCCTATTAAATATTAGAGGGATTGATTCACTTAAGTATAGAATTCGTGGAGGAAAACGTAGTCAGCGTTTAGCTCAATTAGGGTCACGATGGATTTGGAATTTAGGTACGGTACATCCAAATGGATTGAACGAGAACCTCAATTTTCTCCCTTTTCTCTGATCGCTCTCTGCCTGCAACATACATCTATATTGTTTTTAAATTGTTCTTAATTTTGATTTTATTTTTCACAGCGTGTATCCATCTATATTTGTTGCTAAATCTTCTTGGGATGGATGTGGCCTAGTTACATCTCTTCTGATGCCCTTTATATTCGACCATGGGTGGAGAGGAAAATTCACTTGATCCAGGAATGACAAGTGCCTTACTGTGCATCGATTGGTTTCCTGACCCGTTGATACTGTGATTTTTTTGTACCCATTGTATGAGAGCTTATCCATTGCAGTTTGGCCATGTGTCTTATGTAGTGCAGGGGGTGTCCAGGTCGGGCCATGTACGGACTCATTTGGGGTTTTGTAGTGCCCAGCGTGGACACCTCCTGTCCATTATATTTTGTCTATATTGGTGGGTGCACACACGTTCCCCTATAGGGACACTTACATTCTTGTGGGATGTAGTGCAAGCCTATATATATATTTTGGACCCCATAGTGACTGCTTTACATGTATGGATGGTTTAGATGTGAGGACTGTAGTGGTTGTGATGTATGTCAATTTTACTATATGTGAGCTATTGTCTGTACACTGATATGTTAACTATCTATATTTATGTGAATGAAGACATTATAAAGTATGTACATGTTGTCATTGGGTTGGTTAATGTATGAAACTTTTCTATTAATTATAACATATCTGATATATTGCGTTGTATATGATAATGTATTACTATCCAGATCTAAATGTATTGCTAAACTGACCTTCAGATCGCATTGTATGAGTTGTGGTAAAGGTGACATGTAACATTGGGGGGGTATGCCGTTTATGTGGTTATGCATTGCATTCTTTGAGCACTGGGATAGTGTTTGGGGCTGATAGGACCAGTACGCATGCGCTTCGCGGGCTGGCACAGCGCCCCGTGGTCTTCGGCGTCTACCTGCAAGG
Source organism: Phyllobates terribilis (assembly GCF_046119375.1). NCBI lineage: Eukaryota > Metazoa > Chordata > Amphibia > Anura > Dendrobatidae > Phyllobates > Phyllobates terribilis. The sequence continues at coordinate 8,020,540 of NW_027362820.1, forward strand.
ACCTGCGGAGTCACATGGGCCCACGTGACTTCCGCGTGATCCGCCGCTTGACACTGACGTCACGGGTCGACCCAGCAACCGCGACGCTACATGCGTCACCCATGGTCCTCCCATCTTCACCCATTGGCTGGGCTATCATTTAAAGAGACACACCTCCTGAGATGCTTTACGCCACCTGAAGAAGGCAGCGCGTTGGGGTGGACGTGTGGCCCTTCTGTGTGCTCCCACACCATAAGGTCCTGTGTCCATGTATGAATTAATTGTCCATACATCTATCTCTTGTGGATAGTTTGATGCCTAACTATTTGGTGACTATTCAATGAACTGTTTACCATAGACCAGTATTATTTCCCTGGACAACTTTAACTTCTATGCTCGTACATTTACTTGGACTCTAGTATGGGTAGGTGGGTCACTTAATGATAGTGCACATGGCCACTGAGCTATTGTGATTCTCACAGAACGGACCGTGTCGGTCCTACATTACGATGGATTTTTTATAGTGTATGTATTTGCCCTGTAGCGGTGGCAGTGGGGTAATAGGGCTGGGGTTGATGTCAGCTTATAATGTCAGCTGACATCAAGCCCAGGTTTGTAATGGAGAGGCGTCTATAAGACACCCCCATTACTAACCCCATAGTCAAAGTTAAAAAAAAACACAGACACCCAGAATAAAGTCCTTTAATTGAAATAAAGACACAATTCTTTATTGTTCTAAATTAAACCATACTTACTGTATCGCCCATTCCAGCTGAAGCCAACGATCTCCTGCAATAAAAGTAAAATAATAAACCAACATCATCCTTACCTTTCCATGGTTCCCAGGATAGTTCCAGCTCTGCTACATCGAGATGACAGGCTGGATCGCTGCAGAAAGCTGCCATCCAGCTTGTCATGCCGCAGACACTGAGAAGCGCAGGCATGCTTGCGCTCCTCAGTGTCTGGCTGTGACGGCATCCAGATGAGCCGAGGTCATGTACAATGAACTCAGCTCACCTCATGCACGTCACTGACAGCGTGGGAAAATTCTCCTGCGCATGCGGTAAGCGTGAGAGAATTCTCCTGCGCTGATGGCAAGCGCAGGATAATTTTCCCATGCTGTCAGTGACGTGCATGAGGTGAGCTGAGTTCATTGTACATGACCTCGGCTCATCTGGATGCTGTCACAGCCAGACACTGAGGAGCGCAAGCATGCCTGCGCTTCTCAGTGTCTGCGGGATGACAGGCTGGATGGCAGCTTTCTGCTGCGATCCAGTCTGTCATGTGAATGTAGCAGAGCTGGAGCCGTCCTGGGAACCATAGAGAGGTAAGGATGATGTTGCTTTATTATTTTACTTTTATTGCAGGAGATCGTTGGCTTCAGCTGGAATGGGCGTGACGGTAAGTATGGTTTAATTTAGAACATTAAAAAATTGTGTGTTTATTTCAATTAAAGGACTTTATTCTGGGTGTTGTGTTTTTTTAAATACTTTACTAGAAATTCATGGCGGTCATGTCTAATATTGGCATGACCCCATGAATTTCGGGCTTAGGGCCAGCTGATAATACCAAGCTGGCCCTAACCCCTTTATTACCCAGTGAGCCACCGCACCAGGGCCCTGGATGAGTTGGGTACAGCGCCAGAAGATGGCGCTTCTATGAACGCGCCATTTTCCGGGGTGGCTGCGGATTGCAATTTGCAGCGGGGGGTGGGGCCAGAAAGCTTGGGCCTCCCTGCGCTGCGGATTCCATCCCCCAGCTGCCTAGTTGTACCTGGCTGGACACTAAAATAGGGCGAAGCCCCACGTCATTTTTTTTTTCATTATTTCATGAATTTCATGAAATAATTAAAAAAAAAATACGTGGGGCTTCGCCCTATTTTTGTATCCAGCCAGGTACAGCAAGCAGGAACGGGCTGCCGCCAACCACCAGATGCCTATTTGTACCTGGCTGGAAACAAAAATACAGGGAAGCCCTTTTTTTAATTATTTCATGAATTTCATGAAATATTAATAAAAAAAGGGCTTCCCTATATTGTTGTGTCCGGCCAGGTACAAATAGGCAGCTGAATTAAATGAAATAATTAAAAAAAAAAAATACGTGGGGCTTCTCCCTATTTTTGTGTCCAGCCAGGTACAACTAGGCAGCTGGGAGCTGGAATCCGCAGCGCAGGGAGGCCCAAGCTTTCTGGGGCCCCCCCCCCCGCTGCAAATTGCAGTCCGCAGCCACCCCAGAAAATGGCGCGTTCATAGAAACGCCATCTTCTGGCGCTGTACCCAACTCATCCAGGGCCCTGGTGCGGTGGCTCACTGGGTAATAAAGGGGTTAGGGCCAGCTTGGTATTATCAGCTGTCCCTAAGCCCGAAATTCATGGGGTCATGCCAATATTAGACATGACCGCCATGAATTTCTAGTAAAGTATTTAAAAAAAACACAACACCCAGAATAAAGTCCTTTAATTGAAATAAACACACAATTTTTTAATGTTCTAAATTAAACCATACTTATCGTCACGCCCATTCCAGCTGAAGCCAACGATCTCCTGCAATAAAAGTAAAATAATAAACCAACATCATCCTTACCTCTCCATGGTTCCCAGGACGGCTCCAGCTCTGCTACATAGAGATGACAGGCTGGATCGCAGCCGAAAGCTGCCATCCAGCCTGACATGCCGCAGACACTGAGAAGCGCAGGCATGGTTGCGCTCATCCGTGTCTGGATGTGTCTTTATTTCAATTAAAGGACTTTATTTTGGGTGTTTGTGTTTTTTTGTACCTTTGACTATGGGGTTAGTAATGGGGCTGTCTTATAGACGCCTCTCCATTACTAACCTGGGCTTGGTGTCAGCTGGCATTATAAGCTGACATCAACCCCAGCCCTATTACCGCACTGCCACCGCACCAGGGCAGTGGGAAGAGCGAGGCTAAGTGCCAGAATTGGCGCATCCTATGGATGCGCCATTTCTGGGGCGGCTGACGGCTGGTGTTTCTAGCCTGGGAGGGGGCCAATATTCATGGCACCCTTCCTGGGCTATTAATATCAGCCCCCAGCTGTCTGCCTAGCCTTTGCTAGCTATTAAAATAGGGGGGACCCCACGTCATTTTTTTGGGGGGGTCCCCCATTTTAATAGCTAGTAAAGGCTAGGTATTCAGCTGGGAGCTGATATTAGTAGCCTGGGAAGCTCCGTGGGTATTACCCCCTTCCCAGGCTTCAAACATCTGCCCCAGCCGTCTGCTTAACCTCCGCTAGAGACTAAAATTAGGGGGAACCCCACGCCAATTTTTTTTTTAATAAATCCTTTATTTTAACACTAAATGACAAGTACAGTAATCAACACTGTCACTGTACTTCATATATATGTGACTGACATGTTTCTATCTATCTAATCTATGTGTGATTCTCTATTCTTTCTATTCTAAATTGTCGGGTACCGCTGCTGAATTGCCGGCCGGCTTTTTTAAAGAGACGGTGCATGAAAACACTAATATTTTTTTTAATAAATCCTTTACACTAAATGACAAGTACAGTAAGCAACACTGTCACTGTACTTCATATATATGTGACTGACATGTTTCTATCTATCTAATCTATGTGTGAAGCTCTATTCTTTCTGTTATAAATTGTCGGGTACCGGTGTATGCCGCTGCTGAATTGCCGGCTTTTCATGTTTCACTGTGCACTGTTCCCATCGATTTGGGCAACCACCTCCCCCAATACATTCTACATTATTGTTAGTTGTTTTCCTTCATGTAGAATTAACCTACAAGGAAAGAAAGGGTTTATTTTCATTCCGATATTTGTGTCCCATTGACTTGCATTGGTTTCCGGTATCAGAATCGGCGATGTCCAATACTTTTTGGGAATCGGCCCGATCCAATCCGATCCGATATTTCCTGATATCGGAAGGTATCGCTCAACACTACTGGTGAGATCAGTCAAGGACGATCCTCAGACCACCTCCCGAGAGCTGCAGCATCAACTTGCTGCAGATGGTGTCACTGTGCATCGGTCAACTATACAACGCACTTTGCACAAGGAGAAGCTGTATGGGAGAGTGATGTGAAAGAAGCCGTTTCGGCAAGCACGCCACAAACAGAGTCGGCTGAGGTATGCAAAAGCACATTTGGAGAAGCCAATTTCTTTTTGGAAGAAGGTCCTGTGGACTGATGAAACCAAGATTGAGTTGTTTGGTCATACAAAAAGGCGTTATGCATGGCGGCAAAAGAACACAGCATTCCAAGAAAAACACTTGCTACCCACAGTAAAATTTGGTGGAGGTTCCATCATGCTTTGGGGCTGTGTGGCAAATGCCGGCACCAGGAATCTTGTTAAAGTTGAGGGACGCATGGATTCCACTCAGAATCAGCAGATTCTTGACAATAATGTTCAAGAATCAGTGACAAAGTTGAAGTTACGCAGGGGATGGATCTTTCAGCAAGACAATGATCCAAAACACCGCTCCAAATCTACTCAGGCATTCATGCAGAGGAACAATTACAATGTTCTGGAATGGCCATCTCAGTCCCCAGACCTGAATATCATTGAACATCTGTGGGATCATTTGAAGAGGGCTGTCCATGCTCGACGACCATCAAACTTAACTGAACTGGAATTGTTTTGTAAAGAGGAATGGTCAAAAATACCTTCATCCAGGATCTCATTAAAAGCTACAGGAAGCGACTAGAGGCTCTTATTTTTGCAAAAGGAGGATCTACTAAATATTAATGTCACTTTTCTGGTAAGGTGCCCAAACTTATGCACCTGTCAAATTTTGTTTGAATGCAGATTGAACATTTTCTGTTAGTACAATAAACCTCATTTCAAGGCAGAAACATTACTGTGTCCAACAGTTATTACATATATCAAACTGAAATAGCTGTTGCAAAAACACCAATTTTTATAAAGCAATAAGCTTAAGATTAATAGGGGTGCCCAAACTTTTTCATATAACTGTATATAGAAATCATGTGCCCCAATAACAGAAGTTCTAATTGAGCCGCCCCACCCAAAAAAAAACTACCTCCCCATGGTCCTCCTCACAATATAATGCACCCCCTTATGGTCCCCTATACCAGTATAATGTGCCCCCCAAGATCCTCTATACAGTATAATGCACCCCCATGGTCCCCCACACAATATAATGCGCCCACCATGATCCTCCACCCAGTATAATGCACTCCCCATGGTCCTCCAAACAATATAATGCACCCCCCATGGTCCTCTATACAAGTATAATGCACTCCCCATGGTCCTCCACACAATATAATGCACCCCCCATGGTCCTCTATACAAGTATAATGCACTCCCCATGGTCCTCCACACAATATAATGCACCCTCCATGGTCCTCTATACAAGAATAATGTACCCCCATAGACCTCCATATAGTTTAATGCACCCCCATGGTCCCCCACACAATATAATGCGCCCACCATGATCCTGCATACAGTATAATGCACCCCCATGGTCCTCCACACAGTATAATGCACTCCCCATGGTCCTCCACACAATATAATGCACCCCCCATACTGTATTATGGCCACTGGTCCCTGATTTTAAAAAAATGAATACAGTACTCACCTTTCCTGGTTCCACCCAGTGCTCCAGTCTCCTCAGCGTGCATTGTGAAGCGCCGGGCATCTCAGAGCAACGGGCGCCATGTGTTGGCGTCATCGCAACCGCTGCTCTAAGACGTCAGACGACGAGGAAAAATTATGGGGTGGAAGTGACTGCTGACCCTCCCTCCTCCATCATCATTGCTTGCACTGGCCCCCCCCCTCCGGCCATCAGCGCGAGCAATGATGATGGAGGAGGGAGTGTCAGTTGACGCTTCCACCCCCATCATTCTGTGTGGGCGGTCGGCCAGGAAGTACGGGTGCTGATGGGCGGAGGTGGGGCCCGGTGCGGGGAGGGCCCAGTGTGGTGCGCCCCCCTCCTCGGTTCACGTCCCCATAGCAGTGATGGCCTGCCTCCATTTGCGGTATGCCACTGTGTATGGGATGTTTGGCTTGAGATGAGAAGGCTATTGGGCTCTCGTGCTGGACATGGGGAGGCTATGGGGGTCTCAGGCTGGACATGGGGAGGCTATTGGAGCTTCATGTTGGACAAAACTATATGCCAAAAGAAAGATAAAGAAGGTGGGGTGTAAAGTCAAACAGTAACCAAAGCCAAAAAAACAAACAAACTTAAAATAACTTTTAATAGATAAATCTAAAAGTACCCTTATCAATATACATAAAGACACAACCCAGGCTATCCCTAGAATTCCCTATTGGACTCGTGGCCTTCTTAGCAGTGAAGGTTGACACCCTAGCGAATGGATTTGGTGTCCCCTCTCCACGTCGGCTCTCCCTTAACCCTTTTTACCCTTAAACAGACATACACATACATAAAAAAGTCATCAAAGATTGAAGGATACCGGCAGTCGTGTTACTGCCCACCTCCGCCCATCAGCACCCGTACTGCCTGGCCGACCACATGCACAGAATGATGGAGGTGGATGCGTCTGCTGACGCTCCCTCCTCCAAGCAGTATATAATACATCAGTCAAGCAAAAAAGCAAAAACAAGGGAAATGCAAAAATAAGTATAGTGCACTGATATGGACAACTAAGTCAAATGTACCAATAAGTGATTACGTTGATAGGATGTAAAAGTATTAGCTCAAAAAGCCGTTCTAGACAAATAAAGTGCAGCAGTGCTGATAATTCGGGGCAAGGAGAGGACAACAATATGCCCCTACTGTAATGAGAAGCCCATATGTTCAGTCGCAAGAAATAGACAACAATTTTTCATGCTGGACATGGAGAGGCTATGTGGGGCTCATGCTGTATATAGGGAGGCTATGTGGGGCTCATGCTGGACATGGGGAGGCTATGTGGGGCTTATACTGTATATAGAGGCTATGTGGGACTCATGCTGTATATAGAGGCTATGTGGGGCTTATACTGTATATAGAGAGGCTATGTGGGCCTCATGCTGTATATAGAGGTTATGTGGGGCTCATGCTGTATATGTGGAGGCTATGTGGGCATCATGCTGGACATGGAGAGGCTATGTGGGGCTCATGCTGGACATGGGGAGGCTATGTGGGGGCTTATACTGTATATAGACAGGCTATGTGGGCCTCATGCTGTAAATAGGAGGCTATGTGGAGCTCAAGCTGTATATGGGGAAGCTATGTGGGACTCATGCTATATATAGAGGTTATGTGGAGCTCATGCTGTATATGGGGAAGCTATGTGGGGCTCATGCTGTATATGGGGAAGGTATGTGGGGCTCATGCTGTATATGTGGAGGCTATGTTGGGCTCATGCTGTATATAGAGGTTATGTGGGGCTCATGCTGTATATGTGGAGGCTATGTGGGGCTCATGCTGGACATGGGGAGGCTATGTGGGGCTTATACTGTATATAGACAGGCTATGTGGGCCTCATGCTGTAAATAGGAGGCTATGTGGAGCTCAAGCTGTATATGGGGAAGCTATGTGGGACTCATGCTGTATATAGAGGTTATGTGGAGCTCATGCTGTATATGGGGAAGCTATGTGGGGCTCATGCTGTATATGTGGAGGCTATGTGGGGCTCATGCTGTATATAGAGAGGCTATGTGGGGCTCATGCTCTATATAGGGAAGCTATGTGGGGCTCATGCTGTATATAGGGAGGCTATGTTGGGCTCATGGTGTATATAGGAAGGCTATGTGGGGCTCATGCTATATATAGGGAGGCTATGTGGGGCTCTTAAGGTTAATAGGGGCTGTGTGTGGGCTCTTAGGGTATATAGGGGGCTCATATGTTATATAGAAGGGGAAATATTTATATATACAAGGTATATAGGGGGAAATAAGCATACTTAATTCTGTTCAATATTAATTGTTCTAATTATTTTATATTAATATTAATTGTAATTAATATGTTAATATTAATATTTAGCAAAATCAATTATAAACCCTCCATAGACTTTATTATACATGATTATATTGAATAGCATTGGCTGCAGGGCTTGTCCTAAGCACATTCTAGAATGTTGTGACATCACAAGATCTTCACCATCGTCACCTCTGCCTGGATATTATGACATCATGAGGAATATATAAGCAGCCGCTCACCCGGAACTCCTTTGAGAGTTTATAGTAGGCGTTCAGAGTGAGTAAGTGTTTCTTCTACTTCTGGTCTGTCCGTATTATTTCCCATTTTCTGTCTATATACGTTTCTGATTTCTTATCACAAGCTTCATCTACCCCCCAATTCTCATTTCCCATACATTTTTAATGAGAAAGCCTTATATTTATTAATTAGCTCGTTATGGCAATATTTACTATTGATACAATTGGTTTTTAAGATCAGGCTATTCATAAGGAAACCTCTCTATTTCTTCAATTCAGGATTTTGCAGTTATTTAGATTTGAAAAATATCGAGCAAAAATCGAAGCTCAATTTATGTACCGGTAAGTCCTAAATAAGAAAAGTCATGTAATTCAGAACAGTGATTGTAATGCTGTCTCTATAAGTATATATAATAATGAATTTCTGTTTTCTGATGTCCGTTCTTTACGCACGGCAAATGCCCGGACCAGTCAGGCCAGTACGATTACCACGATACCAAACTTGTATTTTTTCATTTAAGTGGTGAAAAAAAATTAGCAAAAATTAGCTTGAGTCTGCATTTTTGAATACCCGTAACATTTTAATTTGTGGTCGATGGAGCTGTGTGAGGACTTGTGTTTTGCATGGTGACCTGATGATTTTATTGATACTATTTTGGGGTAGTTTCAACGCTTTGATCGCTTCTTAATGCATTTTTTGTGGAATTGTAGCAATCAAAAACCTGCAATTTTGCCATTTTGATTTCTTCTTTGCTTTACAGTTTTTACAGATTGGGTCAATTAATTTTATATTTTCATAGATTGGACTTTTCTGAACACGTTGATACCAAATATGTGTATTTTTTCTTTTTTTTCTTTCTTTAATGTTAACTGGAGAAGAGGGGGTGTGATTTGAACTTTTTTTTACTTTTTTAAACACCTTTTTCTTCACTTCTTTCTCTATTTGTTAGTCCTCTTAGGGGACTTGAATCTGCGATTGTCTGATCTCTTATGCCACATACAGCAGTATTCCGGTATATAGTAAAAATCACTGTCTTCTATGACGCCCAACCACAGGCAGAACGTCACAGGAGAGAGAAAAGTTTTTATATTCTATGGAGCTAGTAACCTGTCAGGTTTGGGGTGAATTGTGGATCACACTCACCCATTGACTATTAGGAAAAACTTGGGAAATTTCCATCAGCTTTTTTATTTTTTCACACAAAGATAAATGGATGACATACTGATGGTAAAAATGGACACATGGACCAAAAAAAAAAGATGAAAATCGGAAGCCGCACACTAATGAAAATTAGATTGTTTGGTTTTGTGCAGATGAGAAAAAAAATCACGTGTGAATATGGCCTAAAAATGAGTCGCCCAACTGAGTGACTTTTATTAAATACTTCAGTAAATCTAATTCTAAACTATTGTTTGTGTTTTCAGATGCAAGTGTAAATCACAGGTAAAAGTCCTTCCTCTCACTGTACAGTGGTGTGGTGCGCACAGGGCCGGTTTTAGACAAAGTGGGCTCTGGGCAAAAGTTTAAAGTGGGACCCCCAATGTTCACATATTGCAGCATCACACAGAAACATTTCAGTTGTATTCACATGCGCTGAGTTCAGGCCGTTAAACGAGCGCGATCAACAATATTGAAGTCGTTCAACCATTGTTTCCCGACCTCTTTACACCGACTGAGGAAGAACGATGGACACAATCACTGATAGATCAATCTGTCCCCATACAGTATCATGTTATCAGCAGCATATCTGAACTTTTCACTGAGAGATGTGCTGCAGAGAACAATGATTTTTGTACCGGCATAAACAATCCAGTCACTGAATGAATAGGCAGCATTTTGATTGTTTAGTGTAATGCACAGCCCATAGTCCTCCATATAGTATAATGCACAGCCCACAGTCCTCCATATAGTATAATGCACTCCCCATAGTACTCCACATAGTATAATGCACAGCCCATAGTCCTCCATATAGTATAATGCACAGCCCATAGTACTCCACATAGTATAATACACTCCCCATAGTACTCCACATAGTATAATGCACTCCCCATAGTCCTCCATATAGTATAATGCACAGCCCATAGTCCTCCATATAGTATAATGCACAGCCCATAGCACTCCACATAGTATAATACACTCCCCATAGTCCTCCATATAGTATAATGCACAGCCCATAGTCCTCCATATAGTATAATGCACAGCCCATAGTACTCCACATAGTATAATACACTCCCCATAGTACTCCACATAGTATAATGCACTCCCCATAGTCCTCCATATAGTATAATGCACAGCCCATAGTCCTCCATATAGTATAATGCACAGCCCATAGCACTCCACATAGTATAATGCACTCCCCATAGTACTCCACATAGTATAATACACTCCATAGTCCTCCGCATAGTATAATACACCCCATAGTCCTCCATATAGTATAATGCACAGCCCATAGTCCTCCATATAGTATAATACACTCCCCATAGTACTACACATAGCATAATGCACAGCCCATAGTCCTCCATATAGTATAATGCACAGCCCATAGTCCTCCATATAGTATAATGCACAGCCCATAGTACTCCACATAGTATAATACACTCCCCATAGTCCTCCGCATAGTATAATGCACTCCCCATAGTCCTCCACATAGTATAATGCACTCCCCATAGTCCTCCATATAGTATAATACACCCCATAGTACTCCACATAGTATAATGCACTCCCCATAGTCCTCCATGTAGTATAATACACCCCATAGTACTCCACATAGTATAATGCACTCTCCATAGTCCTCCACATAGTATAATACACTCCCCATAGTCCTCCACATAGTATAATGCACTCCCCATAGTCCTCCATATAGTATAATACACCCCATAGTACTCCACATAGTATAATGCACTCCCCATAGTCCTCCATATAGTATAATGCACAGCCCATAGTACTCCACATAGTATAATACACAGCCCATAGTCCTCCATATAGTATAATGCACTCCCCATAGTCCTCCATATAGTATAATGCACAGCCCATAGTCCTCCATATAGTATAATGCACTCCCCATAGTCCTCCATATAGTATAATGCACAGCCCATAGTACTCCACATAGTATAATACACTCCCCATAGTACTCCACATAGTATAATACACAGCCCATAGTCCTCCGTATAGTATAATGCACAGCCCACAGTACTCCACATAGTATAATACACTCCCCATAGTACTACACATAGCATAATGCACTCCCCATAGTCCTCCATATAGAATAATGCACAGCCCATAGTACTCCACATAGTATAATACACTCCCCATAGTACTACACATAGCATAATGCACTCCCCATAGTCCTCCATATAGTATAATGCACAGCCCATAGTACTCCACATAGTATAATACACTCCCCATAGTACTACACATAGCATAATGCACAGCCCATAGTCCTCCATATAGTATAATGCACAGCCCACAGTCCTCCATATAGTATAATGCACAGCCCATATTCCTCCATATAGTATAATGCACAGCCCATAGTCCTCCATATAGTATAATGCACAGCCCATAGTCCTCCATATAGTATAATACACTCCCCATAGTCCTCCGCATAGTATAATACACTCCATAGTCCTCCGTATAGTATAATGCACATCCCATATTCCTCCATATAGTATAATACACCCCATAGTCCTCCGCATAGTATAATACACTCCATAGTCCTCCGTATAGTATAATACATTCCATAGTCCTCCATATAGTATAATACACCCCATAGTCCTCCATATAGTATAATACACTCCATAGTCCTCCATATAGTATAATACACCCCATAGTCCTCCATATAGTATAATACACCCCATAGTCCTCCATATAATATAATACATTCCATAGTACTCCATATAGTATAATACACCCCATAGGCCTCCATACAGTATAATGCACAACCCATAGTCCTCCATATAGTATAATACACTCCCCATAGTCCTCAATATAGTATAATGCATCCAATAGTCCTCCATATAGTATAATACACTCCCCATAGTCCTCAATATAGTATAATGCATCCCATAGTCCTTCATATACTATAATGCATTCCACATAGTCCTCCATACAGTATAATGCAGCCCCATATAGTACATATATAGTACACTGCAGCCCAATAGAGTACACTGCAGCCCAGTAGAGTACACTGCCGCCCCACAGGGTACAATGCCGCCCCACAGGGTACAATGCCGCCCCACAGGGTACAATGCCGCCCCATAGAGTTCAGTGCCGCCCCATACAATATAGTACAGCCCCATACAGTATAATGGCACTCCAAAAAGTATAATGCCATCCCATAGAGTACAATGCCGCCCCTTAGAGTACAATGCCGCCCCATAGAGTACAGTGCCGCCCCATAGAGTACAGTGCCGCCCCATAGAGTACAGTGCCGCCCCATAGAGTACAGTGCCGCCCCATAGAGTACAAAGTCGCCCCATAGAGTACAATGCCGCCGCATAGAGTACAATGCCGCCCCATAGAGTACAATGCCGCCCCACACAGTACAATACTGCCCCACCATAGAGTATAATGCCGCCCCATAGGGTATAATTCAGCCCCATAGGGTACAATTCAGCCCCATAGAATATAATACAGCCTCATACAGTACAATGCCACCCCACCATAAAGTATAATGCAGCCACATAGAGTATAATGCTGCCCAATAGAGTATGATGCCGCCACATAGCATAGCATACAATGCAGACCTATAGAGTACAATTCTGCCCCATAAAGTATAAACCAGCCACCCCATAGAGTATAATGCAGCCACTCCAAAGAGTATAATTCAAACCCCCTCAGAGCATAATGCAGCTACCCCATAGAGTATAATGCAGGCCCATAGAGTACAATGCCGCCACATAGAGTACAATGCCACCCCACCTGAAAGCATAATGCAGCCCCATAGAGTAGAATGCTGCCCCAGAGAATACAATGCTGCCCCATAGAGTACAATGCTGCCCCATAGAGTACAATGCTGCCCCATAGAGTACAATGCATCCCCATAGATTATAATGATGCCCCATAGAGTATAATGACGCTGCATAGCATAAAATGCAGACCCATAGAGAACAATGGCGTCCCATATAGTACAATGCTGCCCCATAGAGTATAATGCTGCTCCATAGAGTACAATGCAGCCCCATAGAATATAATACAGCCTCATACAGTATAATGCCACCCAACCATAAAGTATAATGCAGCCACAGAGTATAATGCTGCCCAATAAAGTATGATGCCGCCACATAGAGTATAATGCAGGCCACCCCATAGAGTATAATGCAGGCAACCCCATAGAGTATAATGCAGGCCACCCCATAGAGTATAATGCAGGCCACCACATAGAGTACAATGCCGCCCCATAGGGTACAATGCCGCCCCATAGGGTACAATGCCGCCCCATAGGGTACAATGCCGCCCTATAGGGTACAATGCCGCCCTATAGGGTACAATGCCGCCCCATACAATATAATGTTACCCCATAGAATGCCATAGAGTACAATGCAGCCCCATAGAGTACAATGCAGCCCCATAGAGTACAATGCCGCCCCATAGAGTACAATGCCGCCCCATAGGGTACAATGCCGCCCCATACAATATAATGTTACCCCATAGAATGCCATAGAGTACAATGCAGCCCCATAGAGTACAATGCTGCCCTACAGAGTATAATGCCACCCCATAGAGTATAATGCCGCCCCATAGGGTACAATGCTGCCCCATAGGGTACAATGCCGCCCTCATAGAGTATAATACAACTAACCGATAGCTAATAATGCAGCCCATCCCATAGAGTACAATGCAGCCCCACAGACTACAATGCTGCCCCAAAGAGTACAATGCTGCCCCACAGAGTACAATGCTGCCGCGTAGCATACAATGCTGCCACTTAGCGTATGATGCTTCCGCATAGCATACAATGCAGACTTATAGAGTACAATGCCCCCATAGTGTATAATTCTACCCCATAGAGTATAATATAGCCACCCCAAAGAGTATAATGCAGCCCCCCCTCATAGAGCAAAAAGCAGCTACCCCATAGCGTATAATGCAGGCCATCCCATAGATTACAGTGCATCCACATAGAGTACAGTGCAGCCCCATAGAGTACAATTCAGCCCCATAGAGTACAATTCCGCCATATAGAGCATAATACAGCCCCATACAGTATAATGCCGCCCCACCATAGAGTACAATGCAGCCCCATAGAGTACAATGCAGCCCCATAGAGTACAATGCAGCCCCATAGAGTATAATGCAGCCCCACAGAGTACAATACCGCCCCATAGAGTACAATACCGCCCCATAGAGTATAATACCACCCCACAGAGTATAATGCTGCCCCATAGAGTATAATGCAGCCCCATAGAGTATAATGCCTCCCCATAGAGTACAATGCAGCCCGATAGGGTATAATACAGCCCCACACAGTATATTGCCATCCCACCATAAAGTATAATGCAGCCCCATAGTGTATAATCCAGCCCCACAGAGTATAATGCTGCCCCATAGAGTATAATGCCACCGCATAGTGTACAATGCAGACCCATAGAGTGCAATGCCGCCCCACAAAGTATATATCCGTCCCATAGAATACAATGCCGCCCCATAGAGTACAATGCCACCCCACAGAGTATAATGCCACCCCAAAGAGTATAATGCCGCCTCATAGAGTACAATGCCGCCCCATAGAGTACAATGCAGCCCCATACAGTATATTGACATCCCACCATAAAGTATAATGCAGCCCCACAGTGTATAATCCAGCCCCACAGAGTACAATGCAGTCCCAAAGAGTATAATGCAGCCCCCCTCATAGAGCACAATGCAGCTCCTCAAAGAGTATAATGCAGGCCATCCCATAGATTACAGTGCCTCGCCATAGAGTACTGTGCAGCCCCATAGAGAACAATGCAGCCCCATAGAGTACAATTACGCCATATAGAGTATAATACAGCCCCATACAGTATAATGCCGCCCCACCATAGCGTACAATGCCGCCCCATAGGGTACAATGCAGCCCCCTAGAGTAAACTGCGGACCCATAGAGTATAATACAGCCCCATACTGTATAATGTCGTTCCACCATAGAGTACAATGCCGCCCCATAGAGTATAATGCAGCCCCATAGAGTACAATGCAGCCCCATAGAGTACAATGCAGCCCCACAGGGTACAATGCAGCCCCACAGGGTATAATACAGCCCTATAGGGTATAATGCTGCCCCACAGAGTATAATGCTGCCCCATAGAGTACAATACTGCCCCATAGAGTACAATGCCACCCCACAGAGTATAAATCCGTCCCATAGAATACAATGCAGCTCCATAGAGTACAATGCCGCCCCATAGAGTACAATGCAGCCCCATACAGTATATTGCCATCCCACCATAAAGTATAATGCTGCCCCATAGTGTATAATTCAGCCCCACAGAGTATAATTCCGCCCCACAGAGTACAATGCAGCCCCATTGAAAACAATGCTGCCTCAGAGAGTACAATGCCGCCCCATACAGTATAATGCCGCCGTATATCATACAATGCCGCCCCATAGAGTATAATGCCACCGCATAGAGTATAATGCCGCCCCATAGAGCATAATGCAGCCCCCCATAGAGCATAATGCAGCCCCCCATAGAGTATAATGCAGGCCCCCTCATAGAGTATAATGCAGCTACCCCATAGAGTATAATGCAGGCCATCCCTTAGAGTAAAACACAGCCACAGAGTATAATGCTGCCCCATAGAGTACAATGCAGCCCCAAAGAGTACAATGCAGCCCCATAGAGTACATTGCAGCCCCATAGAGTATAATACAGCCCCACAGTATATAATGGTTTCGCAGAGCGTACAATTTACCACCCTTTTACCACCTTGCAGCAAGATTTAACCTGTTTACTACCTGGCAGCAAGATTTAACCCTTTTTTTTTACCTGGCAGCAAGATTTAACCCGTTTACCAACTGGCAGCAAGATTTAACCCTTTTACCACCTGGCAGCAAGATTTAACCCTTTTACTACCTGGCAGCAAGATTTAACCCTTTTACCACCTGGCAGCAAGATTTAACACTTACCACCTGGCAGCAAGATTGAACCCTTTTTTCTACCTGGCAGCAAGATTTAACCCGTTTACCAACTGGCAGCAAGATTTAACCCTTTTACCACGGGCAGCAAGATTTATCCCTTTTACTACCTGGCAGCAAGATTTAACCCTTTTTTCTACCTGGCAGCAAGATTTAAGCCGTTTACCACCTGGCAGCAAGATTTAACCCTTTTACCACCTGGCAGCAAGATTTAACCCGCAAACTACCTGGCAGCAAGATTTAAGCTGTTTACCACCTGGCAGCAAGATTTAACCCGTTTACCACCTGGCAGCAAGATTTAACCCTTTTACCACCTGGCAGCAAGATTTAACCCGTTTACTACCTGGCAGCAAGATTTAAGCCGTTAACCACCTGGCAGCAAGATTTAATTCTTTTTTTTCCACCTGGCAGCAAGATTTATCAACTTTTTTCCACTTGGCAACAAGATGTAACCCTTTTTTTTTCCACGCGACAGTAAGATTTAACCTTTTTTTCCCACCTGGTAGCAAGATTTAATCCTTTTTTTCCCACCTGGCAGCAAGATTTAACCCCTTTTTTCCACCTGGCAGCAAGATTTAACCCTTTTACAACCTGGCAGCAAGACAAGATTTAATGTTTTTAGCACCTGGCAGCAAGATTTAACCCTTTTACCACCTGGCAGCAAGATTTAACCCGTTTATTACCTGGCAGCAAGATTTAACTCGTTTACTACCTGGCAGCAAGATTTAAGCCGTTTACCACCTGGCAAGCAAGATTTAACCCCTTTTTTCCACCTGGTAGCAAGATTTAACCCTTTTACCCCCTGGCAGCAAGATTTAACCCTTTTACCACCTGACAGCAAGATTTAACCTTTTTTTTTCCACCTGGCAGCAAGATTTAACCCCTTTTCTCCACCTGGCAGCAAGATTTAACCCTTTTACCACCTGGCAGCAAGATTTATCCCCTTTTTTACACCTGGCAGCAAGATGTAACCCTTTTTTTTTCCACGCGACAGTAAGATTTAACCCATTTTTTTTCCACCTGGCAGCAAGATGTAACCCCTTTTTTCCACCTGGCAGCAAGATTTAACCCTTTTACAACCTGGCAGCAAGACAATATTTAATGCTTTTCGTACCTGGCAGCAAGATTTAACCCTTTTACCACCTGGCAGCAAGATTTAACCCGTTTACTACCTGGCAGCAAGATTTAACCCTTTTACCACCTGGCAGCAAGATTTAACCCCTTTTTTCCACCTGGCAGCAAGATGTAACCCTTTTTTTCCCACCTGGTAGCAAGATTTAATCCTTTTTTTCCACCTGGCAGCAAGATTTAACCCCTTTTTCCACCTCTGCAGCAAGATTTAACCCCTTTTTTCCACCTGGCAGCAAGATTTAACCCTTTTACAACCTGGCAGCAAGACAAGATTTAATGCTTTTAGCACATGGCAGCAAGATTTAATCCTTTTACCACCTGGCAGCAAGATTTAACACTTTTACCACCTGGCAGCAAGATTTAACCAGTTTACTACCTGGCAGCAAGATTTAACCCTTTTACCACCTGGCAGCAAGATTTAACCCGTTTGCTACCTGGCAGCAAGATTTAAGCAGTTTACTACCTGGCAGCAAGATTTGACCCGTTTACTACCTGGCAGCAAGATTTAAGCCGTTTAACACCTGGCAGCAAGATTTAATCCTTTTTTTTTCCACCTGGCAGCAAGATTTAACCTCTTTTTTTCACGTGGCAGCAAGATTTAACCCTTTTACCACCTGGCAGCAAGATTTAACCCGTTTACCACATGGCAGCAAGATTTAACCCTTTTACCACCTGGCAGCAAGATTTAACCCTTTTTTCTACGTGGCAGCAAGATTTAAGCCGTTTACCATCTGGCAGCAAGATTTAACCCGTTTACCACCTGGCAGCAAGATTTAACCCGTTTATCACCTGGCAAGCAAGATTTCACCCTTTTTTTCTACCTGGCAGCAAGATTTAAGCCGTTTACCACTTGGCAGCAAGATTTAACCCTTTTACCACCTGGTAGCAAGATTTAACCCTTTTACCACCTGGCAGCAAGATTTATCCCCTTTTTTCCACCTGGCAGCAAGATGTAACCCTTTTTTTTTTCCACGCGACAGTAAGATTTAACCCTTATTTTTCCCACCTGGAAGCAAGATTTAACCCCTTTTTTCCACCTGGCAGCAATATTTAACCCTTTTACAACCTGGCAGCAAGACAAGATTTAATGCTTTTAGCACCTGGCAGCAAGATTTAAGCCGTTTACCAACGGGCAAGCAAGATTTAACCTATTTACTACCTGGCAGCAAGATTTAAGCCGTTTAATACCTGGCAGCAAGATTTAACCCTTTTACCAAATGGCAGCAAGATTTAACCCGTTTAGTACCTGGCAGCAAGATTTAACCCGTTTACCACCTGGCAGCAAGATTTAACCCTTTTTTCTACCTGCCAGCAAGATTTAACCCTTTTACCACCTGGTAGCAAGATTTAACCCTTTTACCACCTGGCAGCAAGATTTATCCCCTTTTTTCCACCTGGCAGCAAGATGTAACCCTTTTTTTTTTCCACGCGACAGTAAGATTTAACCCTTATTTTTCCCACCTGGAAGCAAGATTTAACCCCTTTTTTCCACCTGGCAGCAATATTTAACCCTTTTACAACCTGGCAGCAAGACAAGATTTAATGCTTTTAGCACCTGGCAGCAAGATTTAAGCCGTTTACCAACGGGCAAGCAAGATTTAACCTATTTACTACCTGGCAGCAAGATTTAAGCCGTTTACTACCTGGCAGCAAGATTTAACCCTTTTACCAAATGGCAGCAAGATTTAACCCGTTTACTACCTGGCAGCAAGATTTAACCCGTTTACCACCTGGCAGCAAGATTTAACCCTTTTTTCTACCTGCCAGCAAGATTTAACCCGTTTACCACATGGCAGCAAGATTTAACCCTTTTACCACCTGGCAGCAAGATTTAACCCTTTTTTCTACGTGGCAGCAAGATTTAAGCCGTTTACCATCTGGCAGCAAGATTTAACCCGTTTATCACCTGGCAAGCAAGATTTCACCCTTTTTTCTACCTGGCAGCAAGATTTAAGCCGTTTACCACCTGGCAGCAAGATTTAACCCTTTTACCACCTGGCAGCAAGATTTAACACTTACCACCTGGCAGCAAGATTGAACCCTTTTTTCTACCTGGCAGCAAGATTTAACCCTTTTACCACCTGGCAGCAAGATTTAACCCTTTTACCACCTGGCAGCAAGATTTAACCCTTTTACCACATGGCAGCAAGATTGAACCCTTTTTTCTACCTGGCAGCAAGATTTAACCCGTTTACCACCTGGCAGCAAGATTTAACCCTTTTACCACCTGGCAGCAAGATTTAACCTGTTTACTACCTGGCAGCAAGATTTAACCTGTTTACCACCTGGCAGCAAGATTTAACCCGTTTACCAGCTGGCAGCAAAATTTAACCCTTTTACCACCTGGCAGCAAGATTTAACCCGTTTACTACCTGGCAGCAAGATTTAAGCCGTTTACCACCTGGCAAGCAAGATTTAACCCCTTTTTTTCACCTGGTAGCAAGATTTAACCCTTTTACCCCCTGGCAGCAAGATTTAACCCTTTTACCACCTGACAGCAAGATTTAACCCCTTTTTTCCACCTGGCAGCAAGATTTAACCCATTTACCACCTGGCAGCAAGATTTATCCCCTTTTTTCCACCTGGCAGCAAGATGTAACCCTTTTTTTTTTCATGAGACAGTAAGATTTAACCCTTTTTTTTTCCACCTGGCAGCAAGATTTAACCCCTTTTTTCCACCTGGCAGCAAGATTTAACCCTTTTACAACCTGTCAGCAAGACAATATTTAATGCTTTTAGTACCTGGCAGCAAGATTTAACCCTTTTACCTCCTGGCAGCAAGATTTAACACTTTTACCACCTGGCAGCAAGATTTAACCCGTTCACTACCTGGCAGCAAGATTTAACCCTTTTACCACCTGGCAGCAAGATTTAACCCCTTTTTTCCACCTGGCAGCAAGTTGTGACCCTTTTTTCCCACCTGGTAGCAAGATTTAATCCTTTTTTTCGACCTGGCAGCAAGATTTAACCCCTTTTTTCCACCTGGCAGCAAGATTTAACCCCTTTTTTCCACCTGGCAGCAAGATTTAACCCGTTTACTACCTGGCAGCAATATTTAAGCCGTTTACCAACTGGCAAGCAAGATTTAACCTGTTTACTACCTGGCAGCAAGATTTAAGCCGTTTACCACCTGGCAGCAAGATTTAACCCGTTTACCACCTGGCAGCAAGATTTAACCCTTTTACCACCTGGCAGCAAGATTTAACCCTTTTACTACCTGGCAGCAAGATTTAACCCTTTTACCACCTGGCAGCAAGATTTAACACTTACCACCTGGCAGCAAGATTGAACCCTTTTTTCTACCTGGCAGCAAGATTTAACCCGTTTACCAACTGGCAGCAAGATTTAACCCTTTTACCACGGGCAGCAAGATTTATCCCTTTTACTACCTGGCAGCAAGATTTAACCCTTTTTTCTACCTGGCAGCAAGATTTAAGCCGTTTACCACCTGGCAGCAAGATTTAACCCTTTTACCACCTGGCAGCAAGATTTAACCCGCAAACTACCTGGCAGCAAGATTTAAGCTGTTTACCACCTGGCAGCAAGATTTAACCCGTTTACCACCTGGCAGCAAGATTTAACCCTTTTACCACCTGGCAGCAAGATTTAACCCGTTTACTACCTGGCAGCAAGATTTAAGCCGTTAACCACCTGGCAGCAAGATTTAATTCTTTTTTTTCCACCTGGCAGCAAGATTTATCAACTTTTTTCCACTTGGCAACAAGATGTAACCCTTTTTTTTTCCACGCGACAGTAAGATTTAACCTTTTTTTCCCACCTGGTAGCAAGATTTAATCCTTTTTTTCCCACCTGGCAGCAAGATTTAACTCCTTTTTTCCACCTGGCAGCAAGATTTAACCCTTTTACAACCTGGCAGCAAGACAAGATTTAATGTTTTTAGCACCTGGCAGCAAGATTTAACCCTTTTACCACCTGGCAGCAAGATTTAACCCGTTTATTACCTGGCAGCAAGATTTAACTCGTTTACTACCTGGCAGCAAGATTTAAGCCGTTTACCACCTGGCAAGCAAGATTTAACCCCTTTTTTCCACCTGGTAGCAAGATTTAACCCTTTTACCCCCTGGCAGCAAGATTTAACACTTTTACCACCTGACAGCAAGATTTAACCCCTTTTTTCCACCTGGCAGCAAGATTTAACCCATTTACCACCTGGCAGCAAGATTTATCCCCTTTTTTCCACCTGGCAGCAAAATGTAACCCTTTTTTTTTCCACGAGACAGTAAGATTTAACCTTTTTTTTTCCACCTGGCAGCAAGATTTAACCCCTTTTCTCCACCTGGCAGCAAGATTTAACCCTTTTACCACCTGGCAGCAAGATTTATCCCCTTTTTTCCACCTGGCAGCAAGATGTAACCCTTTTTTTTTCCACGCGACAGTAAGATTTAACCCATTTTTTTTCCACCTGGCAGCAAGATGTAACCCCTTTTTTCCACCTGGCAGCAAGATTTAACCCTTTTACAACCTGGCAGCAAGACAATATTTAATGCTTTTAGTACCTGGCAGCAAGATTTAACCCTTTTACCACCTGGCAGCAAGATTTAACCCGTTTACTACCTGGCAGCAAGATTTAACCCTTTTACCACCTGGCAGCAAGATTTAACCCCTTTTTTCCACCTGGCAGCAAGATGTAACCCTTTTTTTCCCACCTGGTAGCAAGATGTAATCCTTTTTTTCCACCTGGCAGCAAGATTTAACCCCTTTTTCCACCTCTGCAGCAAGATTTAACCCCTTTTTTCCACCTGGCAGCAAGATTTAACCCTTTTACAACCTGGCAGCAAGACAAGATTTAATGCTTTTAGCACATGGCAGCAAGATTTAATCCTTTTACCACCTGGCAGCAAGATTTAACACTTTTACCACCTGGCAGCAAGATTTAACCAGTTTACTACCTGGCAGCAAGATTTAACCCTTTTACCACCTGGCAGCAAGATTTAACCCGTTTGCTACCTGGCAGCAAGATTTAAGCAGTTTACTACCTGGCAGCAAGATTTGACCCGTTTACTACCTGGCAGCAAGATTTAAGCAGTTTACTACCTGGCAGCAAGATTTGACCCGTTTACTACCTGGCAGCAAGATTTAATCCTTTTTTTTTCCACCTGGCAGCAAGATTTAACCTCTTTTTTTCACGTGGCAGCAAGATTTAACCCTTTTACCACCTGGCAGCAAGATTTAACCCGTTTACCACATGGCAGCAAGATTTAACCCTTTTACCACCTGGCAGCAAGATTTAACCCTTTTTTCTACGTGGCAGCAAGATTTAAGCCGTTTACCATCTGGCAGCAAGATTTAACCCGTTTACCACCTGGCAGCAAGATTTAACCCGTTTATCACCTGGCAAGCAAGATTTCACCCTTTTTTTCTACCTGGCAGCAAGATTTAAGCCGTTTACCACTTGGCAGCAAGATTTAACCCTTTTACCACCTGGTAGCAAGATTTAACCCTTTTACCACCTGGCAGCAAGATTTATCCCCTTTTTTCCACCTGGCAGCAAGATGTAACCCTTTTTTTTTTCCACGCGACAGTAAGATTTAACCCTTATTTTTCCCACCTGGAAGCAAGATTTAACCCCTTTTTTCCACCTGGCAGCAATATTTAACCCTTTTACAACCTGGCAGCAAGACAAGATTTAATGCTTTTAGCACCTGGCAGCAAGATTTAAGCCGTTTACCAACGGGCAAGCAAGATTTAACCTATTTACTACCTGGCAGCAAGATTTAAGCCGTTTACTACCTGGCAGCAAGATTTAACCCTTTTACCAAATGGCAGCAAGATTTAACCCGTTTACTACCTGGCAGCAAGATTTAACCCGTTTACCACCTGGCAGCAAGATTTAACCCTTTTTTCTACCTGCCAGCAAGATTTAACCCGTTTGCCACATGGCAGCAAGATTTAACCCTTTTACCACCTGGCAGCAAGATTTAACCCTTTTTTCTACGTGGCAGCAAGATTTAAGCCGTTTACCATCTGGCAGCAAGATTTAACCCGTTTATCACCTGGCAAGCAAGATTTCACCCTTTTTTCTACCTGGCAGCAAGATTTAAGCCGTTTACCACCTGGCAGCAAGATTTAACCCTTTTACCACCTGGCAGCAAGATTTAACCCTTTTACCACATGGCAGCAAGATTGAACCCTTTTTTCTACCTGGCAGCAAGATTTAACCCGTTTACCACCTGGCAGCAAGATTTAACCCTTTTACCACCTGGCAGCAAGATTTAACCTGTTTACTACCTGGCAGCAAGATTTAACCTGTTTACCACCTGGCAGCAAGATTTAACCCGTTTACCAGCTGGCAGCAAAATTTAACCCTTTTACCACCTGGCAGCAAGATTTAACCCGTTTACTACCTGGCAGCAAGATTTAAGCCGTTTACCACCTGGCAAGCAAGATTTAACCCCTTTTTTTCACCTGGTAGCAAGATTTAACCCTTTTACCCCCTGGCAGCAAGATTTAACCCTTTTACCACCTGACAGCAAGATTTAACCCCTTTTTTCCACCTGGCAGCAAGATTTAACCCATTTACCACCTGGCAGCAAGATTTATCCCCTTTTTTCCACCTGGCAGCAAGATGTAACCCTTTTTTTTTTCATGAGACAGTAAGATTTAACCCTTTTTTTTCCCACCTGGCAGCAAGATTTAACCCCTTTTTTCCACCTGGCAGCAAGATTTAACCCTTTTACAACCTGTCAGCAAGACAATATTTAATGCTTTTAGTACCTGGCAGCAAGATTTAACCCTTTTACCTCCTGGCAGCAAGATTTAACACTTTTACCACCTGGCAGCAAGATTTAACCCGTTCACTACCTGGCAGCAAGATTTAACCCTTTTACCACCTGGCAGCAAGATTTAACCCCTTTTTTCCACCTGGCAGCAAGTTGTGACCCTTTTTTCCCACCTGGTAGCAAGATTTAATCCTTTTTTTCCACCTGGCAGCAAGATTTAACCCCTTTTTCCACCTGGCAGCAAGATTTAACCCCTTTTTTCCACCTGGCAGCAAGATTTAACCCGTTTACTACCTGGCAGCAATATTTAAGCCGTTTACCAACTGGCAAGCAAGATTTAACCTGTTTACTACCTGGCAGCAAGATTTAAGCCGTTTACCACCTGGCAGCAAGATTTAACCCTTTTACCACGGGCAGCAAGATTTAACCCTTTTACTACCTGGCTGCAAGATTTAACCCTTTTTTCTACCTGGCAGCAAGATTTAAGCCGTTTACCACATGGCAGCAAGATTTAACCCGTTTACCACCTGGCAGCAAGATTTAACCCGTTGACTACCTGGCAGCAATATTTAAACTGTTTACCACCTGGCAGCAAGATTTAACCCGCTTACCACCTGGCAGCAAGATTTAACCCGTTTACTACCTGGCAGCAAGATTTAACCCGTTAACTACCTGGCAGCAAGATTTGACCCGTTTACTACCTGGCAGCAAGATTTAAGCAGTTTAACACCTGGCAGCAAGATTTAATCCTTTTTTTTCCACCTAGCAGCAAGATTTAACCTTTTTTCACGTGGCAGCAAGATTTAACCCTTTACCACCTGGCAGCAAGATTTATCAACTTTTTTCCACTTGGCAGCAAGATGTAACCCTTTTTTTTCTCCACGCGACAGTAAGATTTAACCCTTTTTTTCCCACCTGGTAGCAAGATTTAATCCTTTTTTTTCCACCTGGCAGCAAGATTTAACCCCTTTTTTCCACCTGACAAGCAATATTTAACCCCTTTTTTCCACCTGGCAGCAAGATTTAACCCTTTTGCCACCTGGCAGCAAGATTTATCCCCTTTTTTCCACCTGGCAGCAAGATGTAAACCCTTTTTTTTCCACGCGACAGAAAGATTTAACCCCTTTTTCCCAACTGGCAGCAAGATTTAACCCCTTTTTTCCACCTGGCAGCAAGATTTAACCCTTTTACAACCTGGCAGCAAGACAAGATTTAATGCTTTTAGCACCTGGCAGCAAGATTTAATCCTTTTACCACCTGGCAGCAAGATTTAACCCGTTTACTACCTGGCAGCAAGATTTAAGCCATTTACCAACGGGCAAGCAAGATTTAACCTATTTACTACCTGGCAGCAAGATTTAAGCCGTTTACTACCTGGCAGCAAGATTTAACCCTTTTACCAAATGGCAGCAAGATTTAACCCGTTTACTACCTGGCAGCAAGATTTAACCCGTTTACCACCTGGCAGCAAGATTTAACCCGTTTACCACCTGGCAGCAAGATTTAACCATTTTACCACCTGGCAGCAAGATTTAACCCTTTTACCACCTGGCAGCAAGATTTAATTCGTTTACTACCTGGCAGCAAGATTTAAGCCGTTTACCACCTGGCAGCAAGATTTAACTCGTTTACCACCTGGCAAGCAAGATTTAACCCTGTTTTCTACCTGGCAGCAAGATTTAAGCCGTTTACCACCTGGCAGCAAGATTTATCCCGTTTATCACCTGACAAGCAAGATTTAACCATTTTACCACCTGGCAGCAAGATTTAACCCTTTTACCACCTGGCAGCAAGATTTAATTCGTTTACTACCTGGCAGCAAGATTTAAGCCGTTTACCACCTGGCAGCAAGATTTAACTTGTTTACCACCTGGCAAGCAAGATTTAACCCTGTTTTCTACCTGGCAGCAAGATTTAAGCCGTTTACCACTTGGCAGCAAGATTTAACCAGTTTACCACCTGGCAAGCAAGATTTAACCCGTTTACTACCTGTCAGCAAGATTTAAGCCGTTTACCACCTGGCAGCAAGATTTAACCCTTTTTTCTACCTGGCAGCAAGATTTAAGCCGTTTACCACCTGGCAGCAAGATTTAATCCTATTTTTTCCACTTGGCAGCAAGATTTAACCCCTTATTTCCACCTGGCAGCAAGATTTAACTCCTTTTTTCCACCTGGCAGCAAGATTTAACCCTTTTACAACCTGGCAGCAAGACAAGATTTAATGCTTTTAGCACCTGGCAGCAAGATTTAACCCGTTTACTACCTGGCAGCAAGATTTAACCCGTTTACCACCTGGCAGCAAGATTTAACCCTTTTTTCTACGTGGCAGCAAGATTTAACCCGTTTACCACCTGGCAGCAAGATTTAACCCGTTTATCACCTGGCAAGCAAGATTTCACCCTTTTTTCTACCTGGCAGCAAGATTTAAGCCGTTTACCACCTGGCAGGAAGATTTATCCCGTTTATCACCTGACAAGCAAGATTTAACTATTTTACCACCTGGCAGCAAGATTTAACCCTTTTACCACCTGGCAGCAAGATTTAACCCTTTTACTACCTGGCAGCAAGATTTAACCCTTTTTTCTACCTGGCAGCAAGATTTAACCCGTTTACCACCTGGCAGCAAGATTTAACCCTTTTACCACCTGGCAGCAAGATTTAACCTGTTTACTACCTGGCAGCAAGATTTAACCTGTTTACCACCTGGCAGCAAGATTTAACCCGTTTACCAGCTGGCAGCAAAATTTAACCCTTTTACCACCTGGCAGCAAGATTTAACCCGTTTACTACCTGGCAGCAAGATGTAAGCCGTTTACCACCTGGCAAGCAAGATTTAACCCCTTTTTTTCACCTGGTAGCAAGATTTAACCCTTTTACCCCCTGGCAGCAAGATTTAACCCTTTTACCACCTGACAGCAAGATTTAACCCCTTTTTTCCACCTGGCAGCAAGATTTAACCCATTTACCACCTGGCAGCAAGATTTATCCCCTTTTTTCCACTTGGCAGCAAGATGTAACCCTTTTTTTTTCCACGAGACAGTAAGATTTAATCCTTTTTTTTCCACCTGGCAGCAAGATTTAACCCCTTTTTTCCACCTGGCAGCAAGATTTAACCCTTTTACAACCTGTCAGCAAGACAATATTTAATGCTTTTAGTACCTGGCAGCAAGATTTAACCCTTTTACCTCCTGGCAGCAAGATTTAACACTTTTACCACCTGGCAGCAAGATTTAACCCGTTCACTACCTGGCAGCAAGATTTAACCCTTTTACCACCTGGCAGCAAGATTTAACCCCTTTTTTCCACCTGGCAGCAAGTTGTGACCCTTTTTTCCCACCTGGTAGCAAGATTTAATCCTTTTTTTCCACCTGGCAGCAAGATTTAACCCCTTTTTCCACCTGGCAGCAAGATTTAACCCCTTTTTTCCACCTGGCAGCAAGATTTAATCCGTTTACTACCTGGCAGCAATATTTAAGCCTTTTACCAACTGGCAAGCAAGATTTAACCTGTTTACTACCTGGCAGCAAGATTTAAGCAGTTTACTACCTGGCAGCAAGATTTAAGCCGTTTACCACCTGGCAGCAAGATTTAACCCGTTTACCACCTGGCAGCAAGATTTAACCCTTTTACCACCTGGCAGCAAGATTTAACCCTTTTACTACCTGGCAGCAAGATTTAACCCTTTTTTCTACCTGGCAGCAAGATTTAAGCCGTTTACCACATGGCAGCAAGATTTAATCCGTTTACCACCTGGCAGCAAGATTTAACCCTTTTACCACCTGGCAGCAAGATTTAACCCGTTGACTACCTGGCAGCAATATTTAAACTGTTTACCACCTGGCAGCAAGATTTAACCCGCTTACCACCTGGCAGCAAGATTTAACCCGTTTACTACCTGGCAGCAAGATTTAACCCGTTAACTACCTGGCAGCAAGATTTGACCCGTTTACTACCTGGCAGCAAGATTTAAGCAGTTTACCACCTGGCAGCAAGATTTAATCCTTTTTTTTCCACCTGGCAGCAAGATTTAACCTCTTTTTTTCACGTGGCAGCAAGATTTAACCCTTTTACCACCTGGCAGCAAGATTTATCAACTTTTTTCCACTTGGCAGCAAGATGTAACCCTTTTTTTTCTCCACGCGACAGTAAGATTTAACCCTTTTTTTCCCACCTGGTAGCAAGATTTAATCCTTTTTTTTCCACCTGGCAGCAAGATTTAACCCCTTTTTTCCACCTGGCAAGCAATATTTAACCCCTTTTTTCCACCTGGCAGCAAGATTTAACCCTTTTGCCACCTGGCAGCAAGATTTATCCCCTTTTTTCCACCTGGCAGCAAGATGTAACCCCTTTTTTTTCCACGCGACAGAAAGATTTAACCCCTTTTCCCCACCTGGCAGCAAGATTTAACCCCTTTTTTCCACCTGGCAGCAAGATTTAACCCTTTTACAACCTGGCAGCAAGACAAGATTTAATGCTTTTAGCACCTGGCAGCAAGATTTAACCCTTTTACCACCTGGCAGCAAGATTTAACCCGTTTACTACCTGGCAGCAAGATTTAAGCCATTTACCAACGGGCAAGCAAGATTTAACCTATTTACTACCTGGCAGCAAGATTTAAGCCGTTTACTACCTGGCAGCAAGATTTAACCCTTTTACCAAATGGCAGCAAGATTTAACCCGTTTACTACCTGGCAGCAAGATTTAACCCGTTTACCACCTGGCAGCAAGATTTAACCCGTTTATCACCTGGCAAGCAAGATTTCACCCTTTTTTCTACCTGGCAGCAAGATTTAAGCCGTTTACCACCTGGCAGCAAGATTTATCCCGTTTATCACCTGACAAGCAAGATTTAACCATTTTACCACCTGGCAGCAAGATTTAACCCTTTTACCACCTGGCAGCAAGATTTAATTCGTTTACTACCTGGCAGCAAGATTTAAGCCGTTTACCACCTGGCAGCAAGATTTAACTCGTTTACCACCTGGCAAGCAAGATTTAACCCTGTTTTCTACCTGGCAGCAAGATTTAAGCCGTTTACCACTTGGCAGCAAGATTTAACCAGTTTACCACCTGGCAAGCAAGATTTAACCCGTTTACTACCTGTCAGCAAGATTTAAGCCGTTTACCACCTGGCAGCAAGATTTAACCCTTTTTTCTACCTGGCAGCAAGATTTAAGCCGTTTACCACCTGGCAGCAAGATTTAACTCGTTTATCACCTGGCAAGCAAGATTTCACCCTTTTTTCTACCTGGCAGCAAGATTTAAGCCGTTTACCACCTGGCAGCAAGATTTATCCCGTTTATCACCTGACAAGCAAGATTTAACCATTTTACCACCTGGCAGCAAGATTTAACCCTTTTACCACCTGGCAGCAAGATTTAATTCGTTTACTACCTGGCAGCAAGATTTAAGCCGTTTACCACCTGGCAGCAAGATTTAACTCGTTTACCACCTGGCAAGCAAGATTTAACCCTGTTTTCTACCTGGCAGCAAGATTTAAGCCGTTTACCACTTGGCAGCAAGATTTAACCAGTTTACCACCTGGCAAGCAAGATTTAACCCGTTTACTACCTGTCAGCAAGATTTAAGCCGTTTACCACCTGGCAGCAAGATTTAACCCTTTTTTCTACCTGGCAGCAAGATTTAAGCCGTTTACCACCTGGCAGCAAGATTTAACTCGTTTACCACCTGGCAAGCAAGATTTAATCCTGTTTTCTACCTGGCAGCAAGATTTAAGCCGTTTACCACTTGGCAGCAAGATTTAACCCGTTTACCACCTGGCAAGCAAGATTTAACCCGTTTACTACCTGTCAGCAAGATTTAAGCCGTTTACCACCTGGCAAGAAGATTTAACCCTTTTTTCTACCTGGCAGCAAGATTTAAGCCGTTTACCACCTGGCAGCAAGATTTAATCCTATTTTTTCCACTTGGCAGCAAGATTTAACCCCTTATTTCCACCTGACAGCAAGATTTAACCCGTTTACCACCTGGCAGCAAGCTTTAACCCTTTTACCACCTGGCAGCAAGATTTAACCCTTTTTTTCCACCTGGCAGCAAGATTTAACCTTTTTAGCACCTGGCAACAAACCAAAAGGTTGTCCAACCAATTATA
Organism: Phyllobates terribilis; assembly: GCF_046119375.1. Taxonomy (NCBI): domain Eukaryota; kingdom Metazoa; phylum Chordata; class Amphibia; order Anura; family Dendrobatidae; genus Phyllobates; species Phyllobates terribilis. The sequence continues at coordinate 8,050,722 of NW_027362820.1, forward strand.
TTTTTGTAATTTTGTAAACACCACAATAAATTGATTTTTGACCTTTTGTTCCTCTTTAATTTCACTTGGCAGTGCCACCACCGATCACTACACCTTACGCCCTATCCACAATGTTGATAGTCATCACATGTCCCCTACATTACCAAGGGGTAATGTTTACGGTGGCAGAATCTTCTACTGGACCTATGCTGACGCCATTGCCCACTTCAATTGGATGTGCACCTGGACGCACAATCAGCTGAAGCGTGTTACGGTGCAGAGACACATTGAGTTCCTGCACCGCAATACACATCACCGGCCAATCAGAAGCCAGCAGCTCACAGGCATAGACGTTGCATGGCAGTGACGTTAGCCTACACACACAGTCTAGCCTATGCTGGGGCTACACAATGTTTGGTCACAACATAGGTCAAGCTGCCAAACTTCGGTCTATGCCGCTGCTACATGTTAGCGTGATGCAGGTGAGTAGGGTTACATTAAGACCCCTGCGGTGATGTGACAAGTTCTGATTTTTTTTTATCTGCTTGCTGCATTATGTAGGGTGGACGTAATGTGACCCTACTCACTTTATTTCTGCTGCCATGTCATGTAGCAGCATTTTACAATGATTATGCTGCACAACCTGCACTATGACCAAAATCACTGAGTAACCAGCATCAATACATAATAGTGTAATGTATAGCTGAATAAAAAGAGTCACAGGACTCCATAGGAATCGGATCAGGGTCATGCAAAGATATTCAGCCATTCAAGAAATAGTGTGCCCTTGTATTAAGTGCCACATACATTCAAGATGATGAGTCTGAATACCAGCCGAAGAAGGTTGCAAGTTTTCCAATAGATCCTGCTGATCAATTGGTCGAGTTTGTATAATATATGAAGCATGTATGCAGTTATTGTTTTACATATAAAAAACGTAACCATATGAATAAAGATTGTTATAGATACATATTTATTTATAGTGATATACGGCAATAAAATGGCAGCACTCCAGACGTGAAATAGTGAAGAAAACTGATCATTACTCACCCATGTATGCAGGGCTGCCACCAGGAATTTCAGGGCCCCATACTGGGAAAATTTTCGGGCCCCCTTGAGACTCTGCCCGGGTTCCACCCCAGCTCCACCTCTATCCCTCGAACCTTCTACAGTCCAAGGGCTAACTATTGGAAAAACTCCACTCCACACATTACCAGTTCCCAGTGAACACCAGATCACACACATAGCCATCGGCTTTTGTTTTGGCCAAAAGATTTTTACCACGATAAGGTAGACTCTTCTGGCCGGGCCCTACTCTACTCTAACCTATTTTTAAAAAAAATTAAAATATCCAATACTCTTTTTAGGTATATTTTTCTTTATTTTTCTTTAAGGGAATGTGTCATATACATTTTTTAAAATGACCAAAAATACCACATACAAGAGACAAATACCACCACACCATGACCACAGCACATATAACCACCACATAGTGATCAAATAATACCACATACCAGAAACAAATGCCGTCACACCATGACCAGACCACATATTACCACCTCATAGTGCCCAAATAATACCACATACAAGGGACAAAAACTGCCACACCATAACCAGACCACATATTACCACCACATTGTCACCAAATAATACCACATACAAGGGACAAATACCGCCACACCACGACTGGACCACATATTACCACCACATAGTGACCGAATACTACAATACTGATCATTAATAAAAAAAAACACAATATTACCATAAGTGCCATTATACACGGGAGCTCTGTACATGGTACAATGTATAATGTAAGTGTACAGGTAATATAGTGATCACCAGTGACATTATACACAGGAGCCCTGTACATAGTATACAGTGTATAGTGTCAGTGTACATGTAATACACTGACTCACCGGTGATGTCTCTAGGTGAAGTCCTTCATCTTCGCTTTTCTCCTTCATACAGCACAGACCGCCATCACTTCTTCCAGCCAGGACTCGTCTCTGCATAAAATAACACACAGTTATCTAGAGCACATTCCCCAACTTCTACATTACACAGCTGAATACAGACGTGCACTCACCATTAATATATAATTAGTTATTATGCAACCCACCATTCCAAATATAAATTGTAATCCACCCCTGTGCCCCCCACTAACTGTAAATAGCCACTTTCCCCAACTAATAAATATATAAATTAATTAGAACCTGTACTCTTTCCCCCAATTTATTACCAGTCACACTCCTGCATCCTCAACGCCCCCTACTCTGTACCTCCTGCTCCCCGATTCATTATATTTATATGCACCCTCTACCCCAATTCATTGTCAAGTCCGTGCTCTCCTCATCCCCACCCTCTATTCAGTCAGGAGAAATATGCAGCCACGCAGCTCCGGTAAGGCATTTAGCGCCGAGGTGTGTGCTCCCTTGCGGCACCCCGGCGCTCGGCACTCTGTTACAGCATGGGGCCCAGTGAGCAGAAGCACAAGAGGGGGGCCCCCCCTCTGTACTGCTGCTCACGGGGCCCCATACAGCAGTAAGGGCAGTAATGCCCTGATGGCGGCCCTGTATGTATGTGCGACGTTTCGGCTCTTCACACTGTGAGCCTTTCTCAAGCCATGAATATTCACTGTGCATAAGCAAGGTATATATAGGTTACACCCCATAATCAGTAATTAATCACTATACATCAGGAAAGCATAGTGCATATGTATACAGTGCAGTAATATCAATCTCCTCATGTGTCAGTATGTATATAAAAATAATTAATTTTTATTCTGTGCCAGTTGACAGGTCATTGCTAAAAAAGCTGGCTGTTCACAGAGTGCTGTATCCAAGAATATTAACGGAAATTTGAGTGGAAGGAAAAAGTGTGGTAGAAAAAGGTGCACAAGCAACAGGGATAACCGCAGCTTTGAAAGGATTGCTAAGAAAAGGCCATTCAAAAATTTGGGGGAGATTCACAAGGAGTGGACTGCTGCTGAAGTAATTGATTCAAGAGCCACCACACACAGACATATACAGGGCATGGGCTACAAGTGTCGCGTTCCTTGTGTCAAGCCCCTCATGACCATTAGACAACGCCAGAAGCATCTTACCTGGGACAAGGAGAAGAAGACCTGGACTGATGCTCAGTGGCCCAAGGTGTTGTTTTCAGATGAAAGTAAATTTTGCATTTTATTTGGAAATCAAGGTCCCAGAGTCTGGAGGAAGAGTGGAGAGGCCACAATCCAAGCTGCTGGAGGTCTAGTGTGAAGTTTCCACAATCAGTGATGGTTTGGGGGGCCATGTCATCTGCTGGTGGAGGTCCACTGTGTTTTATCAAGACCAAAGTCAGCACAGCCGTCTACCAGGAAATTTTAGAGCACTTCATGCTTCCCTCTGCCGACAAGCTTTTTGGAGATGGAAATTTCATTCTCCAGCAGGACTTGGCACCTGTTCACACTGCCAAAAGTACCAATACCTGGTTTAAAAACAACAGTATCGCAGTGCTTGATTGGCCAGCAAACTCGCCTGACCTTAACCCCATAGAGAATCTATGGGGTATTGTCAAGAGGAAGATGAGAGACACCAGACCCAACAATGCAGACGAGCTGAAGGCTGCTATCAAAGCAACCTGGGCTTCCATAACACCTCAGCAGTGCCACAGGCTGATCGCCTCCATGCCACATTGCCGCATTGATGCAGTAATTGATGCAAATGGAGCCCCGACCAAGTATTGAGTGCATTTACTGAACATACATTTCAGTAGGCCAACATTTCGGATTTTAAAAACATTTTTCAAGCTGTTGTTATAGAGTATTCTAATTTACTGAGATAATGACTTTTGTGTTTTCATTGGCTGTAACCCATAATCATCAACATTAACAGAAATAAACACTTGAAATAGATCCCTCTGTGTGTAATGACTCTATATAATAGATCCCTCTGTGTGTAATGACTCTATATAATAGATCCCTCTGTGTGTAATGACTCTATATAATATATGAGTTTCACTTTTTGTATTGAAGAGCTGAGATAGAATATCATCAAAGACTTAATTTAATTTTGTGAGAAGCACCTGTACACTGTGTTCCAAATTATTATGCAAATAATATTTTCTCAGATTTTCCCAAATTACCTATATGAATTGCAGTCATTGTAATTTTCCAGTCAAATAACTATTAGAGTACAATTGAAAGGTTTTTGTACAAACTGCCTATGATAACAGTATATTTTTAAAAAAATAAAACACTCAAATGGCACTCAAAATGCATGTTCCAAATTATTATGCACAGCAGAGTTTTCAACCTTTTCATTTTAATAAAGAACAAAAAAATGGTCATTTTTGAAATTATAAGCATTAGCAGGTTATTACAAACTGAAATCAAACAGTTTTCAACTCAAAACTTTATTCTAGGTGATGTTACATTTGCACATAGGACCCCTTGTTCTAAAGGAGCTTCTGAACTCTCTCGTCCATTAAATTTGTCAGGTTTTTGATGGTTTCTGCTTTAATTGTTTTGCATGAGGACAGAACACCCTCCCAGAGCTGTTGCTTAGATGTGAACTGCCTCCCGCCATCATAGACACTCCTTTTGATGATGGTCCAGAGGTTCTCAATGGGGTTGAGATCAGGGGAGCATGGGTGCCTCACCATAAGTTTGTCCCCTTTATGCCCATAGCTGCCAGAGATGCAGATGTGTTATGTGCAGCATGAGACGGGGAATTATCATGCATGAAATGATCTCAATGGTCCAGATGGATGGAGTGGAGAATGGCTGGTTGATGGACACCCCATGCAAACATGGCTACGACGCTAACAAGGAGGAGGTGGAGTAATGTTTTGGGCTGGAATCATGGGGAGAGAGATTATCGGCCCTTTTAGGATCCCTGAAGGGGTAAAGATAAACTCCATAATGTATGTTGAGTTTCTCAAACAGCACTTCCTTCCATGGTTCAAGAAGAAGAACCGTGCATTCCGCAGCAAGATCATTTTCATGCATGATAATGCACCATCTCATGCTGCACATAACACATCTGCATCTCTGGCTGCTATGGGCATAAAAGGGGACAAACTTATGGTGTGGCACCCATGCTCCCCTGACCTCAACCCCATTGAGAACCTCTGGAGCATCATCAAAAGGAGTGTCTATGATGGCAGGAGGCAGTTCACATCTAAGCAACTGCTCTGGGAGGGTATTCTGTCCTCATGCAAAACAATTAAAGCAGAAACCATCCAAAACCTGACAAATTCAATGGACGAGAGAGTTCAGAAGCTCCTTTCGAACAAGCGGTCCTATGTGCAAATGTAACATCACCTAGAATAAAGTTTTGAGTTGAAAACTGTTTGATTTCAGTTTGTAATAACCTGCTAATGCTTATAATTTCAAAAAAGACCATTTTTTTGTTCTTTACTAAAATGAAAAGGTTGAAAACTCTGCTGGGCATAATAATTTGGAACATGCATTTTGAGTGCAGTTTGAGTTTTTTTTTGTTTTTTTTTAAATATACTGTTATCATAGGCAGTTTGTACAAAAACCTTTCAATTGTACTCTAATAGTTATTTGACTGGAAAATTACAATGACTGTAATTCATATAGGTAATTTGGGAAAATCTGAGAAAATATTATTTGCATAATAATTTGGAACACAGTGTATATGTAACATAATATTACATGGTGCACTTTCTTGTCCTTTACATATCAGGTTCTGAACATAGCAGGATGCTATATAATAAAGAACGGAGCCATACATAGCTAGAGAGGGTGCTACATAATAAGGGACAGTGCCATACATACCTAGAGAGGATGCTACGTAATAAGGGAAGGCACCATACATAGCTAGAGAGGGTGCTACATAATAAGGGACAGTGCCATACATACCTAGAGAGGATGCTACGTAATAAGGGACAGCACTATACATACCTAGAGAGGATGGTACGCAATAAGGGATGGCGCCATACATAGCTAGAAAGGATGTTATGTAATAAGGAACGGCGCCATACATAGCTAGAGAGGGTGCTACATAAAAAGTGACAGCGCCATACATACCTAGAGAGGATGCTATGTAATAAGTGACAGCGCCATACATACCTAGAAAGGATGTTACGTAATAAGGGACGACGCCATATGTGATGAACCCGTAGCCGCCATCTTGGTAATGATAAATCATATCCAGGGATGGCCACACTTCAGCAGCCCCCACCCTTGGGACCTTCTGTTAAAACGTCAACTAGATAGTTTCCCCCCATCCAGGCTCCTGTAAGATAAGAAGCCCCAGGGCCTACTTAACACTTGAATGCTAGGAGCTTCAAAGACTTCGAGAGGAAACACAGCCAGCAGGGGGGGGTGCTTCGTCCATCTGTAACTGACCATTTGTCCCATAGGACTAGTTTCTTTGTCTGTCACAAGCATGGAGGCATAAGATATAGAAACATGAATAGTACACGCATGTTGCGTGGGATGGGCCAATAAAAAATATCACGGCGTCCTGGAGCCATTGCGTACACAAGCCTCCGCGGTAGACGTTGGTACGTGCTCTGGAAGCCAAGATATAGCGCTGAGCCATTCCTGAGGACCGTATGGTATCATAATTGATATCAAAAGGTCGGTTACGGCGGCCCGAATCCATGGGAACCCCTGGGGGTATCATGAGACCATCCCAGAAGAAGTTATTGGGTTCCTTAGAATTTGGGCTTCTGATCGAAGTTAGACCTGAGGGTGGAGATTGAGCCAGCTGACCTCACCAGCAGTGGGCGGGACGGGGCAGGTAAGATAGCAGGACAGACAAGAGATAAGTCAGTCTTGACCCAAGAGTGGGGTGCTGAACATCTGAGCACCAGCTGAGGCCACCAAGGGGAGGAGCAGTTTGACCATGCGGTGGTAGGCCTCAGTCTGTAACAAAGAACCGTGCCTGCGACCGCAGAATCCTCTCCCTGCGTCACAAGAAAATCAAGAAACCGGTAACTGATATGCTGTGGTGATTCTGTGTGTTGTATTCCATTGTTGTATCGTTTAGCCTGACCTTATACCTGTGTATATTTAGTTGTATATCGTGTATCTAGTGTATTATTATAATCAATTACCTCAAGTAATTGTGGGCCTGCCTTTTATTCTGCATAACGAACGCACGTCCGTGTGAGCTCGGCTCAAGCCAAAAACGCTACCCAGGGTTGGTTCCTGACCCGATATAGGCCCATTCACGGACTGGGCGTATATCTAAAATAGGGACTGGTGGCAGCATACCAACTGGGGATTGGGGAAGGCTGGTAGTGACGGTCGGAGGTTCAGATATATATATTCCTGGCGCGGCCAAGGAAGATATATATACCGCCCTCACTACAGAGGGCCCCGATACCCAGTAGGTTACAGGACAGTCTCTCTGGCGACCGCTTATCCTAGGTGCAGTTCCTTGACTGACCTGAGGCTAAGAGGGCGCTAGCGAGTTGTGCTGTGTAGTGACGTTACGGTTTAGTGACGTTGAAGGGATAACACTCTACCGTGTTCCCTGCGCTGGCTGCAGCTACCTGGCACTACTTTCTCTAGGTGCAGTACCTTGACTGACCTGAGAGGTAAGGGGGCGCCAGAGAGCTGCACCCACCGGCCGGCTTTCATCACATTGGTGGCAGAGCGGTGGGATTGCAGAATAATAGTGTTGTGGGACCCCTACTCCCAGGCACTAAAGACTGCCAGTGGTAACTTCCACTGCTGGAGTCTTAAGGTCAGCCCAACGTTAGACGGTCAGGCTAAAAGTATAACAAGGTGTGTGCAAACTCAGGGTTGCAGCGGTGTCGGTTACCAAGATGGCAGACGGCACCAGGAGCAAGACCCTGCAGGAGGCTAATGCTACGGTCCGTGTGGCAGGAGGGGAGGACATTGTTACTCATGGCGAGGAGGAGTCCAGCCCGGGCACCTCAGGGAGCCAGTCCCCAGTATACGGTCCCGCAGTGGGCTGCCCACCACCTACCCAGCCCAGCCTGTCCAGATCACAAGCCCTTTTACAAGCGGCTATGGCAAGTCTCCAGTCTCATGGCGATGCCGTCTACAAAACCCTCCTGGCAGCATCAGAGAAGGCAGCGGAGGAGGAGCGCGAAGCTGCGGAGCGCCGGGAGGCTGCGGAGCGTGCAGAGCGGGCTGCGGAGCGGGCTGCGGAGCGGGCTGCGGAGCGTGAAGCTGCAGAGCGCCGAGAGGCTGCGGAGCGTGCAGAGCGAGCTGCGGAGCGCCAGCACCAACTGGACCTGGCCCAGCGGGGGCTTCTGCTAGAGCAACCAACCCATCAGGAGACCAAGTCGTCCAAAGTCCGAGCTGAGGACTTCCCTCTACTGGAGAAGGATGGGGACCTGGACTCCTTTCTGGTGGCATTTGAACGGACCTGTCTTCAGCACCATCTGGCCCGGGATCAGTGGGCCAGATACCTGACCCCTCGTTTGAGGGGTAAGTCCCTGGATGCCTTGGGGGACTTACCTGCCGGGGAGGTACAGAACTACGACTGCATCAAGCGGGCCCTGATCCGGCAGTACAACCTCACTCCCGAGTCGTACCGCCAGAAGTTCCGGAGCCTGCTGCGTGGCCCCAAGGACACCTGGACCGATCATATGCGGGCGCTGTTGAGAGCCGCAGAGCACTGGACCTCGGGTCTAGCGCTTACTACCCGCCAGGAGGTCCAGGAACTGTTCGTCACGGAGCAGTTCTTGTGGAACTGCCCAGAGGACCTCCGACAGTTCCTCCGTGACCGAAAACCAACAGGGGCTTCTGCTACAGCCGCCCTGGCAGACGAGTATGCCAATAACAGGGCGCCTGAGCTGAAGAAGTCTGCCAGCAGCACCTGGAGAGGGGGTAAGCCCAATCATGCCCCTGTTTCCCCGGCCCCTAGAACACAAGGGGTGTATCCCCCTGTTGCCCTCTCCAGGCAAGGACCAGACGTAAGACGTTGTCATCTATGCAACAAACCAGGACACTTTAGGGCTGAGTGTCCCCAGCGCCAAAAGACCCCATCCCAGTCCCAGAGAGCGCCCAATGTTTTGTGTGTGGGAGGGGGTGGTGGTAGGTCCCTGAACAACATCCAACCCGTCACCATAGGCCGTTCTGCGGTCATGGGACTGCGGGACACTGGCGCTGAACGAACACTGGTACGGCCTGAGGTGGTGTCCCCCCAGGACTTGGTACCAGGAAAGACTCTTTCCGTCTCCGGGGTTGGAGGCGTGGAGCCGGCACTTCCCGTTGCCATGGTGTATTTGGACTGGGGTGCTGGGAGGGGGATGCGGGAGGTGGGAGTAACGCCAAATATTCCCGCAAATGTTTTATTAGGGACCGACTTGGGGCGTCTAGTATCGCAGTATGTACCCTCTGAACCCCCAAGTTCGGCCCCCCAAGAGTGTATTGATTTGTCTGCTGCTAATGCCAACCATGTTGTATGTAGTGTGCGTCCTGCTGAGGAGGAGGGAGTGAAATCTGAGGGTAACACCTGCACACACACAACACAAACAGGGTTAGTGAAAGCAGGTGGGGAGTGTGGGGATGCCCGCAGAGGTGCTCAGCCGGCGTGCCGTGACCTCTTGTCCTCCGGTGAGGGAGGGGGCGGGCAGGATTCTGTAGAGGGAAGCTCAGGGATGGAGAGGGGGGCAGCTATCGGCAGTGTAGGGCTCCCAAGGGTATCCAGGCTGCTGAGTATAGGCCCACTGCAGGGGGAGGAACAGGCCATGGGGGGTGGGGGTGTCCCAAGAGTGGAGCCGCCAGGTAAGACCCCAGGGCAGGAGTTCCCCACATCTGAGATGTCCAAAGGCCTAGGAAGCCTGCCTGATCGGGCGGCTTGGTCAGAAACAGAGGGGAAGCGGGCACTACCCACGGTCACAGCGGTCATAGCCGCTGTCACCAGGAGTGGGAGCGCCGGAGCCCAAGGAGCCTTGCAGAGGTCCGACGGCTTCCCCACTTCTGACCAAGTGTCTGCCGGGTCAGACAGCGACCAGGTGACATGCCCGGAGGGACTGACGGAGGATGTGGCAGTTTCGTCGATTCTGGCCACATCAAGTCAGGAATTTCAGGCTGCGTTGGAAGCAGACGACAGCCTGAAAGCTCTCAAGGAACAGGCGGCACAGCCTCCCATGGAGTCAGACTGCGAGCGTGTGGTCTGGGACCAGGGACGGCTGTACCGGGTAACGGTCCAGCAGGGTTCACCGAAGGCGTGGCCCAGGGACCGACAGTTAGTGGTACCCTATCCGTTCAGGGCGGAATTGTTGCGGATCGCACACGAGATTCCGATGGCCGGACACCTAGGGATCGCTAAAACCAAGGCCAGGATAGCTCAGCATTTCTACTGGCCTGGGATGGGAGCCGCGGTGGGTGCCTACTGCCGTTCGTGTGACACCTGTCAGAGGGTGGGGAAGGCGGGGCCGCGCCCCAAAGCCCCACTGGTAACTCTGCCAATCATCGAAGAGCCTTTCTCGAGGGTCGCTGTGGATCTTATTGGACCTCTGTCCACTCCCAGCCACTCCAGGAAATGCTTCATACTCACGGTAGTGGACTATGCCACCCGGTACCCGGAAGCGGTAGCTTTGTCGTCCATTCGGGCCGACAAGGTGGCTACCACCTTACTGGAGATCTTCTCCAGAGTGGGTTTCCCCCAGGAAATGCTCACCGACCGAGGGACCCAGTTCATGTCGCGGCTGATGGAGTCCCTCTGTAAGCAAATGCAGGTGCAACATCTGGTGGCCAGCCCGTATCACCCACAGACTAATGGCCTGTGTGAGCGGTTCAATGGCACCTTAAAGCAGATGCTTAAGATGTTGGTCGACTCCCACGGGAGAGACGGGGAGCGTTACCTCCCACACCTCCTATTTGCTTACCGGGAGGTTCCGCAGGCCTCAACGGGGTTCTCCCCCTTTGAGCTCCTGTACGGGCGACGGGTACGGGGCCCCCTGGCTCTGGTGAAGGAAGCATGGGAAGGGGATTTGGCCACCCCCGAGGTGTCGGTCATCGAGTATGTCGTGCGCCACCGGGACAGGATGATGGCCTTGGCAAAGCTGGTGCAGGACAATATGGCCCAGGCCCAGGCCGACCAGAAGCGGTGGTACGACCAGAATGCTTGTGAGAGGACCTACCAGGTGGGTCAAAAGGTGTGGGTACTGGTCCCCGTACCACAGAACAAGCTTCAGGCAGCCTGGGAAGGTCCCTACTTCGTGCACCAGAAACTCAACGCCGTCACCTATCTGGTCACCCTGGATCACGCCCGTGGAAGGAGGAAGGCCTTCCACGTGAACATGATGAAGGCTCATCATGAGCGGGAAGCGACTGCCCACCCAGTGTGCAACCTTCCCGAGGAAGGAGAGGTAGAAACCCTCCTGGATCTGCTCACCCAAGCCAAGGCGGGTGGGTCCATCGAGGATGTGGGGGTTGGCCACCAGCTCACGGAGGACCAACGGTCCCAGCTGGGGACCACCCTGCACCCCTTCCGGGGGCTGTTCAGCAGCCTGCCCGGAAGGACTGAGATGGCTGTCCACGACGTGGACACTGGCGATCACCCGCCGATCCGGCGTTCAGCATATCGGGTCTCTTTCGAGGTGCAGGGAAACATGCGCCAAGAGATAGACGAGATGCTGAAGCTGGGGGTGATCCAGGCATCCAGCAGCGCGTGGGCCTCGTCTGTAGTCCTCGTACCAAAGAAGGACCGAACTACACGGTTCTGCGTGGACTACCGGGGGCTCAACGCTGTAATGGCCACCGATGCGTTCCCCATACCACGCATCGATGACCTGCTCGATCGGATGGCCGGGGCTAAGTACCTGACCATCATGGATCTGAGCCGGGGGTACTGGCAGATTCCTCTGACCCCCGCGGCAAGGGAACGCTCTGCCTTTATCACCCCTTTTGGACTGTACGAGTCCACAGTGATGCCATTCGGCATGAAGAATGCCCCTGCCACTTTTCAGCGGATGGTCAATACGCTGCTTGAGGGACTTGAAGGGTACGCGGCTGCGTACTTGGAGGATATTGCAGTCTTCAGTCCCACTTGGGAGGATCACCTAGAGCACCTGTGGCAGGTGCTCGGTCGGATCAACCGGGCAGGCTTGACCATCAAGCCGGAAAAGTGCCAGCTGGGCATGAGTGAGGTCCTCTACCTGGGTCACCGGGTAGGCGGGGGGGTTCTGAAGCCAGAACCTGGGAAAGTGGATGCCATCGCATCCTGGCCCACTCCTAGGACCAAAAAGCAGGTGATGTCCTTCTTGGGGACCGCCGGGTACTATAGGAGGTTCGTCCCACACTATAGCACCCTGGCCAAGCCCCTGACGGACCTCACCAAGAAGAAGCTGCCCGTCGCAGTCGACTGGACAGTCGCCTGCGAGACAGCTTTCGGGGCACTCAAAGCCGCCCTAAGTAGCTCCCCTGTACTGCAAGCTGCCGACTTCGACCGGCCGTTTGTGGTACAGACCGACGCCAGTGACTTTGGCCTCGGTGCTGTGCTAAGTCAGGTCAACACGACAGGCCAGGAACATCCTGTCTTGTACCTGAGCAGGAAGCTACTGCCCCGGGAGGTGGCTTACTCCACGGTGGAAAAAGAATGCCTGGCAATTGTATGGGCCCTGCAGCGTCTGCAGCCCTACTTGTACAGGAGCCATTTCACCGTGGAGACGGACCACAACCCCCTCAGCTGGTTACACACGGTCTCTGGGTCGAATGGCAGGTTGCTACGCTGGAGCCTCGCTCTCCAGCAGTACCACTTCTCCATTCGCCACAGAAGAGGCCGTGACCACGGTAACGCTGACGGGTTATCCCGGCAAGGGGAGGGTGCAGAAGGACGCACGGGGGAACACAGGAATGTGCTACCCCCTCGCGCCCTCGTATAGGGGGAGGTGTGATGAACCCGTAGCCGCCATCTTGGTAATGATAAATCATATCCAGGGATGGCCACACTTCAGCAGCCCCCACCCTTGGGACCTTCTGTTAAAACGTCAACTAGATAGTTTCCCCTCATCCAGGCTCCTGTAAGATAAGAAGCCCCAGGGCCTACTTAACACTTGAATGCTAGGAGCTTCAAAGACTTCGAGAGGAAACACAGCCAGCAGGGGGGAGTGCTTCGTCCATCTGTAACTGACCATTTGTCCCATAGGACTAGTTTCTTTGTCTGTCACAAGCATGGAGGCATAAGATATAGAAACATGAATAGTACACGCATGTTGCGTGGGATGGGCCAATAAAAAATATCACGGCGTCCCGGAGCCATTGCGTACACAAGCCTCCGCGGTAGACGTTGGTACGTGCTCTGGAAGCCAAGATATAGCGCTGAGCCATTCCTGAGGACCGTATGGTATCATAATTGATATCAAAAGGTCGGTTACGGCGGCCCGAATCCATGGGAACCCCTGGGGGTATCATGAGACCATCCCAGAAGAAGTTATTGGGTTCCTTAGAATTTGGGCTTCTGATCGAAGTTAGACCTGAGGGTGGAGATTGAGCCAGCTGACCTCACCAGCAGTGGGCGGGACGGGGCAGGTAAGATAGCAGGACAGACAAGAGATAAGTCAGTCTTGACCCAAGAGTGGGGTGCTGAACATCTGAGCACCAGCTGAGGCCACCAAGGGGAGGAGCAGTTTGACCATGCGGTGGTAGGCCTCAGCCTGTAACAAAGAACCGTGCCTGCGACCGCAGAATCCTCTCCCTGCGTCACAAGAAAATCAAGAAACCGGTAACTGATATGCTGTGGTGATTCTGTGTGTTGTATTCCATTGTTGTATCGTTTAGCCTGACCTTATACCTGTGTATATTTAGTTGTATATCGTGTATCTAGTGTATTATTATAATCAATTACCTCAAGTAATTGTGGGCCTGCCTTTTATTCTGCATAATGAACGCACGTCCGTGTGAGCTCGGCTCAAGCCAAAAACGCTACCCAGGGTTGGTTCCTGACCCGATATAGGCCCATTCACGGACTGGGCGTATATCTAAAATAGGGACTGGTGGCAGCATACCAACTGGGGATTGGGGAAGGCTGGTAGTGACGGTCGGAGGTTCAGATATATATATTCCTGGCGCGGCCAAGGAAGATATATATACCGCCCTCACTACAGAGGGCCCCGATACCCAGTAGGTTACAGGACAGTCTCTCTGGCGACCGCTTATCCTAGGTGCAGTTCCTTGACTGACCTGAGGCTAAGAGGGCGCTAGCGAGTTGTGCTGTGTAGTGACGTTACGGTTTAGTGACGTTGAAGGGATAACACTCTACCGTGTTCCCTGCGCTGGCTGCAGCTACCTGGCACTACTTTCTCTAGGTGCAGTACCTTGACTGACCTGAGAGGTAAGGGGGCGCCAGAGAGCTGCACCCACCGGCCGGCTTTCATCACACCATACATAGCTAGAGAGGTTGCTACGTAATAAGGGACAGTGCCATACATACTTAGAGAGGATGCTACATAATAAGTGACAGCGCTAAACATACCTAGAGAGGATGGTACGCAATAAGGGATGGCGCCATACATAGCTAGAAAGGATGTTATGTAATAAGGAACGGCACCATACATAGCTAGAGAGGGTGCTACATAAAAAGTGACAGCGCCATACATACCTAGAGAGGATGCTATGTAATAAGTGACAGCGCCATACATAGCTAGAAAGGATGTTATGTAATAAGGGAAGGCGCCATACATAGCTAGAGAGGGTGCTACATAATAAGTGACAGCGCCATACATACCTAGAGAGGGAGCTGCGTAATAAGAGAAGGCACCATACATAGCTAGAGAGGGTGCTACGTAATATGACAGCGCTAAACATACCTAGAGAGGATGGTACGCAATAAGGGATGGCGCAATACATAGCTAGAGAGGGTGCTACGTAATAAGGGACAGCGCCATACATACCTAGAGAGGGTGCTGCGTAATAAGAGAAGGCATCATACATAGCTAGAGAGGGTACTATGTAATAAGTGACAGCGCCATACATAGCTAGAGAGGGTGCTACGTAATAAGGGACGGCGCTATACATAGCTAGAGAGGTTGTTACGCAATAAGGGACGGCGCCATACGTAGTCAGAGCGAATGCTACATAATATGTGTCAGAACCATACATAGCTAGAGAGGATGTTACGCAATAAGGGAAGGTTCCATACATAGCTAGAGAGGGTACTACGTAATAAGGGACGGCGCCATACATAGAGTGAATGCTACATAATATGTATCAGCACCATACATACATAGAGAAGATGCTACGTAATAAGTGACAGCGCCATACATACCTAGAAAGGATGCTACGTAATAAGGGAAGGCGCCACACATAGCTGGAGAGGGTGCTACGTAATAAGTGACAGCGCCATACATACCTAGAGAGGATGCTATGTAATAAGGTAAAGCGCCACACATAGCTGGAGAGGGTGCTACGTAATAAGTGACAGCCCCATACATAGGTAGAGAAGGTACTACATAATAAGGGACGGCGCCATACATAGAGCGAATTCTACGTAATATTTATCAGCACCATACATACATAAAGAAGATGCTACGTAATAAGTGACAGCGCCATACATACTAGAAAGGATGCTGCGTAATAAGGTAAGGCGCCACACATAGCTGGAGAGGGTGCTACGTAATAAGTGACAGCCCCATACATAGCTAGAGAGGGTACTACGTAATAAGGGACGGCGCTATACATAACTAGAGAGGATGCTATGTAATAACGGAAGGCACCCTACATAGCTGGAGAGGATGCTACGTAATATGTAACAGCGCCATTCATACCTAGAGAGGCTGCTACATAATAAGGGAAGGCGCCATACATAGCTAGAGAGGATGTTACGTAATAAGGGATGGCGCCATACATAACTACACTGTGTTCCAAATTATTATGCAAATAATATTTTCTCAGATTTTCCCAAATTACCTATATGAATTGCAGTCATTGTAATTTTCCAGTCAAATAACTATTAGAGTACAATTGAAAGGTTTTTGTACAAACTGCCTATGATAACAGTATATTTTTAAAAAAATAAAAAACTCAAACTGCACTCAAAATGCATGTTCCAAATTATTATGCACAGCAGAGTTTTCAACCTTTTCATTTTAATAAAGAACAAAACAATGGTCATTTTTGAAATTATAAGCATTAGCAGGTTATTACAAACTGAAATCAAACAGTTTTCAACTCAAAACTTTATTCTAGGTGATGTTACATTTGCACATAGGACCCCTTGTTCGAAAGGAGCTTCTGAACTCTCTCGTCCATTAAATTTGTCAGGTTTTTGATGGTTTCTGCTTTAATTGTTTTGCATGAGGACAGAACACCCTCCCAGAGCTGTTGCTTAGATGTGAGCTGCCTCCCGCCATCATAGACACTCCTTTTGATGATGGTCCAGAGGTTCTCAATGGGGCTGAGATCAGGGGAGCATGGGTGCCTCACCATAAGTTTGTCCCCTTTTATGCCCATAGCTGCCAGAGATGCAGATGTGTTATGTGCAGCATGAGACGGGGAATTATCATGCATGAAATGATCTCAATGGTCCAGATGGATGGAGTGGAGAATGGCTGGTTGATGGACACCCCATGCAAACATGGCTACGACGCTAACAAGGAGGAGGTGGAGTAATGTTTTGGGCTGGAATCATGGGGAGAGAGATTATCGGCCCTTTTAGGATCCCTGAAGGGGTAAAGATGAACTCTATAATGTATGTTGAGTTTCTCAAACAGCACTTCCTTCCATGGTTCAAGAAGAAGAACCGTGCATTCCGCAGCAAGATCATTTTCATGCATGATAATGCCCCGTCTCATGCTGCACATAACACATCTGCATCTCTGGCTGCTATGGGCATAAAAGGGGACAAACTTATGGTGTGGCACCCATGCTCCCCTGACCTCAACCCCATTGAGAACCTCTGGAGCATCATCAAAAGGAGTGTCTATGATGGCGGGAGGCAGTTCACATCTAAGCAACTGCTCTGGGAGGATATTCTGTCCTCATGCAAAACAATTAAAGCAGAAACCATCCAAAACCTGACAAATTCAATGGACGAGAGAGTTCAAAAGCTCCTTTCGAACAAGGGGTCCTATGTGCAAATGTAACATCACCTAGAATAAAGTTTTGAATTAAAAACTGTTTGATTTCAATTTGTAATAACCTGCTAATGCTTATAATTTCAAAAATGACCATTGTTTTGTTCTTTATTAAAATGAAAAGGTTGAAAACTCTGCTGTGCATAATAATTTGGAACATGCATTTTGAGTGCAGTTTGAGTTTTTTATTTTTTTAAAAATATACTGTTATCATAGGCAGTTTGTACAAAAACCTTTCAATTGTACTCTAATAGTTATTTGACTGGAAAATTACAATGACTGCAATTTATATAGGTAATTTGGGAAAATCTGAGAAAATATTATTTGCATAATAATTTGGAACACAGTGTAGAGAGGGTGCTACGTAATAAGTGACAGCGCCAAACATGCGTAGAGAGAATGCTACATAATAAGGGATGGCGCCATACATAGCTAGAGAGGATGCTACGTAATAAGGGATGGCGCCAGACATAGATAGAGAGGGTGCTACGTAATAAGTGACAGCGCTATACATAGCTAGAGAGGATGCTATGTAATAAGGGAAGGCACCATACATAGCTAGAGAGGGTGCTACATAATAAGGGATGGTGCCATACATAACTAGAGAGGGTGCTACATAATAAGTGACAGCGTCAAACATACGTAGAGAGGATGCTACATAATAAGGGATGGCACCATACATAGCTAGAGAGGATGCTACGTAATAAGGGAAGGCGCCCTACATAGCTAGAGAGGATGCTACGTAATAAGGGACAGCACCATACATACCAAGAGAGGATGATACGTAATAAGGGAAGGCACCATACATAGCTAGAGAGGATGCTACGTAATAAGGGATGGCGCCATTCATAGCTAGAGAGGGTGCTACGTAATAAGGGAAGGCACCATACATACCTAGAGAGAGTTGTACCTAATAAGGGACGGCGCCCTAGATAGCTAGAGAGGATGCTACATAAAAACGGGCAGCATCATACATAGCTAGAAAGGATGTTATGTAATAAGGGACGGCACCATATGTGGAACCCCAGGGGTCTGGTTACCACAGTAATAGCAATATTACGTCTGTGAGCAGGTGGGAGGTCTCCTGGTCAGGAATCCTAAGCATGCAACATCTCCTGCCCAGTCCTGGGAGGGGAAGAACTTCCCCTATATAAACTGGGGCTGAGGCGGGGTTAGGGAGAAGAAGAGGAGTCCCAGACAGAGACACAGTCTGGTCTGGAGTGGAGCTGATACAGGGAGAGCAAGATCAGGAGCTCTGTGGGAGCAGTGATAAAAGGGGTCAGAGACTGGAAGCTGTAGAGCTCGTCCTGACTGAAGAGATCTCACCGGACACGGAGTCCGAGGCTGTGGGGACTGAGCCATACCCAGCAGCAGAAACCGACTGGCAGGGGATTTCAGGTCCTCTGGCCAAGAAACCCGAAGGCACAGTCACACGCAAGGGACCAGCACCGCTGTCGTGGAGCGGAGGCTACCAGAAGGCCCCGAGTCACCGGCCATACGGGTGAGCACCACACGGTACACTCAGGGACGTGGGCTACTTTTACCCGCTTCTAGCAAGGTAGCCAGGAAGAGTACAATTAGTGGGGAGGCCTACAACTCCGCCTGGCCAGGGGAGATCCTATCTGCTCACGGACTGACCAGGCCCCGATCGCTAGCCAGTACTCCCGGGAGGGTCTACCTTTGCCACCAGTAAAGACCCTGAACTACACCGCACCGTCTCTGAGTGGTTCCTGGTGCCTGCGAGCAATTCCACTATCCCCATCATCCACGTCCGCTGCCCTGAGGCCATACCCCTCCCGTTGGGGGTTATACTATCCACGCTGCACAACCGTACCACCGGCCTCAGCGGTCTGCCCTGCAGCGGCGGTTTCATAACCGCATTCAACGGGTGGCGTAGTCGAACACTATAACATCTTATACTAAACTCCGCCGCTTTGTTTGACACCCTGGGCACGGACCGGGTCACCGCCACGAGGACTACTATCCCCAGCAGATCCGGCTCCGGGTATCCCCCTGCCCAGCAGAAGCAGCACAGGCCCAGGGGGCGCGTCAACTTTGGCGTAGTCGGCAGGATTTCGTGCCCGCAACCACCGGGTACTGCGTGCCTGAAAAAGACTGTTAAACTTACCTGTGGTGAAGATTGCCGCCATCCGACGCCATCTTTTGCCTTCTTCCCGCCATCCGTGGAGTTTTCCCGCCATCCGACGCCATCTTTTGCCTTCTTCCCGCCATCCGTGGAGTTTTCCCGCCGTTGGACGCCATCTCGAGGACGCCGCGCGGGAAGAAGAGGGGCGTGGACTCCGAAAGCGCGCGAGAACTGAAGCCCCGCCTCACGTCCGGACGTTGCGTAAGGTCCTGGAAGGAACCCAGCAGACGCCGATGTCACAGGAGCGCGACGGAAGGTCCTCAACCCTGACGATCCCCTGCGGAGCCGCGGCCTACGGAAGAGGATCATCGCAAGGTAGGCCACGGTCCACTAGGGGGGAGGAGGATGTCGGATACGGAGGAGAGCTTCACTGCCACAGCCACCGCCAGCACCACCGCTGCTGCGGTCATGCCTTTCACCATGCCCTACATCCCGGGGGCAGCCTGGCTACCCCAGTACTCAGGGGAGTCACATACCCTAAATGACTTCAGAGAAAGGCTGGATAGCCTCTTCCAGGTGTACCCCCTCACAGAAGAGCAAAAAGTGAGCATCCTGGTGGCTCAATTAACAGGGGCAGCCCAAAGGGAGGTAAAGTCCTGGCCACTTGGGAGGAGGAGGACTGTCGCAGAGATACTAGCCCGGCTGAAGGACACCTTTGATACCCGTACCTCAGCCGAGATTAAGCTTAGATTCTACGGGTGCAAGCAGCGAGCACATGAGAATAAAAGGGACTATGCGCTAAACCTACAAGAGGCCCTGAGAGCCATTAAGCAGGCCGACCCTGACGGCGTGGGAAACGAAGACAAACTGTTGACTGAACAATTTATAGAGGGTCTACATTGTAATGCCCACCGAACCCAGTTGCGGGCCATGGCCTTACAGGACCCTCATCTGGACTTTGCACAGTTCAAGGACAGAGCCATCCGGGTGCTCCGAGAACCGGCACCAGGTGGCGCTGTGACCCACAAACGCCCTGCTACCACTTACCACCAGGAGACGGCGCCCTTGTCGGCAGGGCCTGTGGGAGCTGATGCGCAGGCTTTAAACAATGACCCGGCTACAGACCTGCACCATCAGGTCCAAGAGCTAACTAAAAGCGTTGCCATGCTAACCCGAACTGTGCAGTCTTTACAGGTTTCTACTCCAGGGAAGATCCAGCTGGCATCCGGACTGGAGGATATCCCGTGGCGCCGACCAAGGAGGACCCCACCGGCCAGAGGAAGACCCAGCGACCGATACAACGAGGACGGACAACCCATCTGCCGCCGCTGCAATCAACCCGGACATATGGCAAGGTACTGTCCTTTAAACTGGCACAACCTGGGGTAGAGGGTCAACCCCTAGGAATAAGATCACCAGGCCTATCGAACTGGCGTGACAAATACGTGGGAGGACGTCCAGTCTTGCCTGTGGTACTGGATGGCATTCCTATGAGTGCCCTACTTGACACCGGGTCACAGGTCACCACCATCCCGTACGTGCTCTTCAAGCAGTACTGGAATGACTCGGATATAACCCGCTACCCAGACGACGACTTGAGTATCATCGCCAGCAATGGTCAGCCCGTGCCACAGATCGGATTTAAAGAGATGACCATTAAAATCGGTAAAGTCGAACTGGCAGCACAGGGACTGATCATTGTAGACATTGACAAGCGCGAGAGTCACCCAAAGATAACTCTAGGAACTAATGTGATTGAAAATTGTCTTGCAGAGGTGATTCTCATTTTACAGCAGGTTGCCAAGAACGCCAGCTCCGGTCAGCAGCGAGTGCTCCAAAAAGAGATCCGGGCACTGATGCGACGGCAACAAGTGGAACTCTCCGGTGGTGAGATAGGTAGCGTGAGAATGTGTGACCCGTTCCCTATTGCCATGCCCCCAAAAAGTGAGATGATGATTTGGTGCCGGGCAGCTATTGGTCTCAGAGGTAGAGACTACCAAGCAATGGTAGAACCCGTCTACTCAGACAGTAGGCCCACCATTTTGACAGCACGGGGGGTGGTTGATGTACGCCATGGGAGGGTGCCCGTTTGCATAATAAATATCGGGAAGAGGGAAGTGTACCTGCCCCGGTATGCTACGCTAGCCAAATTGTATACCATCAACCAAAATTCTGTACAGTCCGTGGAACCCTTGCCTCCATCTCATCCAGAGGAAGGTAACGACTCTAAGCAACAAATGGAGGACTGGTGTCAGCAACTGCATTTGGGTACTGACTCCACTCCCTCACACCAGAAACAGGGAGTCTATCGGGTGGTTCGAGAGTACGAGAGAGTGTTTAGTAAACACCCGCTAGACTTCGGGCGAGTAAAGGGGGTAGAACACCACATCCCCACGGGAGACCATCCTCCCATAAAGGAGAGATACCGACCCGTACCCCCTGCACACTACCAACACGCCAAGGGGATGCTTAGAGACATGAAGGAGGCTGGGGTAATCAGGGATAGCTGTAGCCCCTGGGCAGCTCCACTAGTCTTGGTTAAAAAGAAAGACAACACTATGAGAATGTGTGTAGATTACCGGAAAATCAACCGTATCACACACAAAGATGCTTACCCCTTACCAAGGATAGAGGAGTCTTTGGCTGCTTTAAAATCTGCTAACTTCTTCTCCACTTTGGATCTCACTAGCGGGTACTGGCAGGTTCCTGTAGCAGAGGCGGACCGGGAGAAGACCGCATTCACCACCCCGATGGGACTTAGCGAGTTTACCTGCATGCCGTTCGGACTCTGCAACGCACCAGGAACCTTCCAACGATTGATGGAATGCTGTCTGGGACACCGGAACTTTGAGATGGTCCTGCTGTACCTGGACGATGTTATAGTTTATTCCAAAACCTACGAGGACCACCTGAAACACCTGGCGGAGGTGTTTGAAGCCCTGGCAAACTACGGTCTGAAGGTGAAACCGTCGAAGTGTCACCTGCTAAAACCAAAAGTGCAGTACCTGGGACACGTGGTGAGTGCTGACGGAGTGGCCCCCGACCCTGATAAGATCACCGCGATTAAGGAATGGCCAAGACCCTCCAGCGTAAAGGAAGTGCGGCAGTTCCTCGGGTTGGTAGGCTACTACCGAAGATTCATTCCCGGTTTCACCAAAAAGGCAGCTCCTATGCAGGACCTCCTGATAGGCCAGTCCAGGAAGGCCAAGAACCAGAAGCCGCCCTTCAGATGGGAGAAGCTGGAAGAAGAGTCCTTCTGCCAGCTGAAGATGGCCCTCACGGGGGATGAAATCCTGGCGTACCCTGATTACAGCCAGCCCTTTATCCTCTACACCGACGCAAGTAACATCGGGCTGGGAGCCGTACTGTCCCAGATCCAGCAGGGGAGAGAACGGGTAATTGCTTACGCCAGCCGAAAACTGCGACCCACCGAAAGAAACCCTGAGAATTACAGCTCATTCAAGCTAGAGTTCCTGGCAGTGGTGTGGGCAGTCACCGAACGCTTTAAGCACTACCTCGCCTCTTCCCGGTTCACCGTGTACACGGATAACAACCCGTTGACACACCTGGACACTGCAAGACTCGGTGCCCTGGAGCAGAGATGGATGGCCCGCCTGTCCAACTATGAGTTCACGATCAAATACCGGGCAGGACGCTCCAATACCAACGCGGATGCCTTGTCCAGAATGCCAAACCTACCGGACGTAGGGGAAGATCCAGGGGAACTGGAAGAAGTTGAACTCCCCGCGTTTCATCGTCATGGGACTACCCAGTATTCCCACCGTGTAAGGGGTAAGCAATCCGCTACGTTCAACCCCTTACCTCATTACAACTGGGCAGAAACGCAAGACAGTGACCCCGCCGTCCGACTGGTGAAGGAGATGCTGACTCAGCCAGATGCCCGCCTTGACCCAGACGCTCCGGAGGAGACCAAGCAACTGTGGGCTGAGAAGGGTCGACTGTTCCTTTACAAGGGGAAGTTGTGGCGCAGAATGGTTAACTCCCGGACGCATGAACTGGTCTGGCAAGTAGTGGTGCCAAGAAGAGACGCGGCAATGGTACTGGAGGCATACCACGACGGAGCTGGGCACTTCGGATGGAAGAAGCTGGAGTTCCTGCTGCGCGGGCGGTTCCACTGGGTAGGCATGAGAGGAACCATCGAGAGGTGGTGCAGAGACTGTGGCCCATGCAACCTAAGAAGGAAGGACCGTGCCAGCCAGAAGACTCCCCTGCAGTCCATCGTCACCAGGCAGCCATTGGAACTGGTAGCCTTGGACCATGTAAAACTGACCCCCAGCAGAAGTGGCTACGTCTATGCGTTAACCATCGTGGATCACTACTCCCGGTTCTTGGTTGTAGTCCCCGTCAAGGACTTAACGGCTCAAACAGCAGCTAGAGCCTTCCAGCAGCACTTCTGCCGTCCACACGGATACCCAGAGCAGGTGCTGACGGACCAAGGACCTGCCTTTGAAGAGAAAGTCTTCCAGGAGTTCTGCACTCTGTATGGCTGCCGGAAGATAAGAACAACACCCTATCATCCGCAAACCAATGGACTCTGCGAGAAGATGAACCAGGTGGTGATAGACCTTCTGAAAACATTGCCCCTGGAAGAACGCAGTCTGTGGCCTGAGAAACTGCCTGATCTGGTGGACCTATACAACCACATCCCTGTAGGTTCTACCAACTGTACCCCGGCTTACCTAATGAGAGCAAGACCTGGTAAGCTGCCTGTTGATCTGGATATGGGAGTCCTGACACCCGAGAACACTTCACCAGAAGCAGACTGGGACACAGAGAGGCAGCAGCAGTACCGGAAAGTACAGGAGAGCGTTGAGCGAAGTCTCTGTCAAGCAAGAGAAAGACAGGAGAAGACTTACAACCAGCATGCTCCCGCTGTTCCCCTGGTACCTGGAGAGCAGGTCTTGAAGAGGAAAAGACGGCTCCACAAGTTGGACGACCAGTGGGAGAAGGACCCGTACACCGTACTGCCATCAAGCCATGAAAACCCAAAAATCTGCACAATCAGTAAGGATGGAGGAGAAACCACAGCCATTGTCTCCCGAGATCACCTGAAGAAGTGTCCCGAGCAACTACGAAACCCTGAAGAAGATCACGAAAACCCTCGACCCGCAGAGGAAAGGGAAGAGATGGTCAGTACTGTACTCGGAGACTTCCCTCGGTCTTGGACACAAGTAAATGGCGCTGTTGTGGTACCCGTCCTCACCTTCCTCCAGCCAGCATCCCAAGTGCCTACGGAAAAACAGGTAGAGCTGGAAGAGCAACCGGTCCAGGAGGCAGAAGACCCCACACAAGCAGACCAGGAGAATCGACCCTCTGCTTATAGTGAGCCTGCCGTGCCCCTAGTGAGCCAAAGAGTCCGTAGACAGCTGCCCAGCTTACGTTTGACAGCTCCTACACCCTGTAGCTCAGGACCGGTCAGTAAGCTCCGTAGGTCTACTAGGGCCACTAGAGGCCAGTTGCCCGTACGTTGGAGGATCTAAAGTGTTCAGACTGTTTTATTGGTATTTACCTGTTTACTGTTGCTTGTAAATAATTATGTTTTTTCTAGTTATTTTATAGGTGTCTTTTGTGGATTAACCGGAACTCTGTTGTATATATGTTTGGAGCGTAACCCAGGAACGGACTAAAGACTGTTAAAGACTCGGGGCAGAACAGACCCCTACCTGGTTACGGCTCCCTGTTCTTTGGTGAAATGGACACCCTTTTTGCTTCAAAAATTGCACCCGGTTGCGGACACGCCGTGACCACTCTAATGTGTTTTTCCT
Organism: Phyllobates terribilis; assembly: GCF_046119375.1. Taxonomy (NCBI): domain Eukaryota; kingdom Metazoa; phylum Chordata; class Amphibia; order Anura; family Dendrobatidae; genus Phyllobates; species Phyllobates terribilis. Next base: position 8,075,586 of record NW_027362820.1, read on the forward strand.
TACTGTATTGTTCCTGTTTATACCCTGTTATGTTTTCAAAAATATGTTTAGTCCCGGAGTACTAAATTTTACTAGGGGGGAATGTGGAACCCCAGGGGTCTGGTTACCACAGTAATAGCAATATTACGTCTGTGAGCAGGTGGGAGGTCTCCTGGTCAGGAATCCTAAGCATGCAACATCTCCTGCCCAGTCCTGGGAGGGGAAGAACTTCCCCTATATAAACTGGGGCTGAGGCGGGGTTAGGGAGAAGAAGAGGAGTCCCAGACAGAGACACTGTCTGGTCTGGAGTGGAGCTGATACAGGGAGAGCAAGATCAGGAGCTCTGTGGGAGCAGTGATAAAAGGGGTCAGAGACTGGAAGCTGTAGAGCTCGTCCTGACTGAAGAGATCTCACCGGACACGGAGTCCGAGGCTGTGGGGACTGAGCCATACCCAGCAGCAGAAACCGACTGGCAGGGGATTTCAGGTCCTCTGGCCAAGAAACCCGAAGGCACGGTCACACGCAAGGGACCAGCACCGCTGTCGTGGAGCGGAGGCTACCAGAAGGCCCCGAGTCACCGGCCATACGGGTGAGCACCACACGGTACACTCAGGGACGTGGGCTACTTTTACCCGCTTCTAGCAAGGTAGCCAGGAAGAGTACAATTAGTGGGGAGGCCTACAACTCCGCCTGGCCAGGGGAGATCCTATCTGCTCACGGACTGACCAGGCCCCGATCGCTAGCCAGTACTCCCGGGAGGGTCTACCTTTGCCACCAGTAAAGACCCTGAACTACACCGCACCGTCTCTGAGTGGTTCCTGGTGCCTGCGAGCAATTCCACTATCCTCATCATCCACGTCCGCTGCCCTGAGGCCATACCCCTCCCGTTGGGGGTTATACTATCCACGCTGCAAAACCGTACCACCGGCCTCAGCGGTCTGCCCTGCAGCGGCGGTTTCATAACCGCATTCAACGGGTGGCGTAGTCGAACACTATAACATCTTATACTAAACTCCGCCGCTTTGTTTGACACCCTGGGCACGGACCGGGTCACCGCCACGAGGACTACTATCCCCAGCAGATCCGGCTCCGGGTATCCCCCTGCGCAGCAGAAGCAGCACAGGCCCAGGGGGCGCGTCACATACATAGCTAGAGAGGGTGCTACGTATTAAGGGACAGCACCATACATAGCTAGAGAGGATGGTACGTAATAAGGGATGGCGCCATACATTGCTAGAGAGGGTGCTATGTAATATGGCACAGCGCCATACATAGCTAGAGAGGATGGTACGTAATAAGGGACGACGCCATACATAGCTAGAGAGGTTGCTACGTAATAAGTGACAGCGCCATACATACTTAGAGAGGATGCTACGTAATAAGGGACGACACCATACATAGCTAGAGAGGGTGCTACGTATTAAGGGACAGCACCATACATAGCTAGAGAGGATGGTACGTAATAAGGGATGGCGCCATACATAGCTAGAAAGGATTTTAAGTAATAAGTGACAGTGCCAAACAGATGTAGAGAGGATGCTACGTAATAAGGGAAGGCGCCCTACATAGCTAGAGAGGATGCTACGTAATAAGGGACAGCACCATACATACCTAGAGAGGATGCTACGTAATAAGGGAAGGCACCATACATACCTAGAGAGAGTTCTACCTAATAAGGGAGGCGCCCTAGATAGCTAGAGAGGATGCTACATAAAAACGGGCAGCATCATACATAGCTAGAAAGGATGTTATGTAATAAGGGACGGCACCATACATAGCTAGAGAGGGTGCTACGTATTAAGGGACAGCACCATACATAGCTAGAGAGGATGGTACGTAATAAGGGATGGCGCCATACATTGCTAGAGAGGGTGCTATGTGATATGGCACAGCGCCATACATAGCTAGAGAGGGTGCGACGTAATAAGGGACGACGCCATACATAGCTTGAGAGGTTGCTACGTAATAAGTGACAGCGCCATACATACTTAGAGAGGATGCTACGTAATTAGGGACGGCGTCACACATACCTAGAGAGGATGCTACGTAATAAGGGAAGGCACCATCCATAGGTAGAGAGGGTGCTACATAATAAGTGACAGCGCCATACATACCTAGAGAGGGTGCTGCGTAATAAGAGAAGGCGCCATACATAGCTAGAGAGGGTGCTATGTAATAAGGGAAGGCACCATACATAGCTAGAGAGGGTACTATGTAATAAGGGACGGCGCCATACATACCTAGAGAGGATGCTACGTAATAAGGGATGGCGCCATACATAGCTAGAAAGGATTTTAAGTAATAAGTGACAGTGCCAAACAGATGTAGAGAGGATGCTACATAATAAGGGATGGCGCCATACATAACTAGAGAGGGTGCTAAGTAATAAGTGACAGCGCCATACATAGCTAGAGAGGATGCTACGTAATAAGGGAAGGCGCCCTACATAGCTAGAGAGGATGCTACGTAATAAGGGACAGCACCATACATACCTAGAGAGGATGATACGTAATAAGGGAAGGCACCATACATAGCTAGAGAGGATGCTACGTAATAAGAGACAGCGCCAAACATACCTAGAGAGGGTGCTACGTAATAAGGGATGGCGCCATACATAACTAAAGAGGGTGCTACGTAATAAGGGACGGCGCCATACATAGCTAGAGAGGATGATACGTAATAAGGGAAGGCGCCCTACAAAGCTAGAGAGGATGCTACGTAATAAGGGACAGCACCATACATACCTAGAGAGGATGATACGTAATAAGGGAAGGCACCATACATAGCTAGAGAGGATGCTACGTAATAAGGGAAGGCACCATACGTACCTAAAGAGCGTTCTACCTAATAAGGGACGGCGCCCTAGATAGCTAGAGAGGATGCTACATAAAAACGGGCAGCATCATACATAGCTAGAAAGGATGTTATGTAATAAGGGACGGCACCATGCAAAGCTAGAGAGGGTGCTACGTAAGAATTGACAGCGTCAAACATACCTAGAGAGGGTGCTGCGTAATAAGAGAAGGCGCCATACATAGCTAGAGAGGATGCTGCATAATAAGGGACGGCACCATACATACCTAGAGAGGGTGCTACGTAATAAGGGACGGCGCCGTACATAGAGTGAATGCTACGTAATATGTATCAGCACCATACATACATAGAGAAGATGCTATGTAATAAGGGAAGGCACCACACATAGGTAGAGAGGATGCTACGTAATAAGGGACGGCCCCATACATAGCTAGAGAGGGTACTACGTAATAAGTGACAGCGCCATACATAGCTAGAGAGGGTGCTATGTAATACGGGATGGCGCCATACACACCTAGAGAGGGTGCTATGTAATAAGGGACGGCACCATACATAGCTAGAGAGGGTGCTATGTAATACGGGATGGCACCATACATAGAGCGAATGCTATGTAATATGTATCAGCACCATACATACCTAGAGAGGATGCTACGTAATAAGGGCCGGCGCTATACATAACTAGAGAGGATGCAACATAATAAGTGACGGCGCTATACATAGCTAGAGAGGATGTTACGTAATAAGGGATGGCACCATACATACCTAGAGAGGATGCTATGTAATAAGGGAAGGCACCATACATAGCTAGAGAGGGTGCTACGTAATAAGTGACAGCGCCAAACATACCTAGAGAGGATGCTACGTAATAAGGGATGGCACCATACATAGCTAGAGAGGATGCTATGTAATAAGGGAAAGCACCATACATAACTAGAGAGGATGCTACATAATAAGGGATGGCGCCATACATAACTAGAGAGGGTGCTACGTAATAAGTGACAGCGCCAAACATAAGTAGAGAGGATGCTACATAATAAGGGATGGCGCCGTACATAACTAGAGAGGGTGCTACATAATAAGGAACAGCGCCATACAAAGCTAGAGAGGATGCTACGTAATAAGGGAAGGCGCCTTACACAACTAGAGAGGGTGCTACATAATAAGGGACAGCGCCATACAAAGCTAGAGAGGAGGCTACGTAATAAGGGAAGGCGCCCTACATAACTAGAGAGGGTGCTACATAATAAGGGACAGCGCCATACAAAGCTAGAGAGGATGATACGTAATAAGGGAAGGCGCCCTACATAGCTAGAGAGGATGCTGCGTAATAAGGGAAGGCGCCCTACATAGCTAGAGAGGATGCTACGTAATAAGGGACAGCACCATACATACCTAGAGAGGATGTTACGTAATAAGGGAAGGCACCATACATAGCTAGAGAGGATGCTACGTAATAAGGGACGACGCCATACATAGTTAGAGAGGGTGCGACGTAATAAGGGACGACGCCATACATAGCTAGAGAGGTTGCTACGTAATAAGTGACAGCGCCATACATACTTAGAGAGGATGCTACGTAATAAGGGACGGCACCATACATAGCTAGAGAGGGTGCTACGTATTAAGGGACAGCACCATACATAGCTAGAGAGGATGGTACGTAATAAGGGATGGCGCCATACATTGCTAGAGAGGGTGCTATGTGATATGGCACAGTGCCATACATAGCTAGAGAGGGTGCGACGTAATAAGGGACGACGCCATACATAGCTAGAGAGGTTGCTATGTAATAAGTGACAGCGCCATACATACTTAGAGAGGATACTACGTAATTAGGGACGGCGTCACACATACCTAGAGAGGATGCTACGTAATAAGGGAAGGCACCATCCATAGCTAGAGAGGGTGCTACATAATAAGTGACAGCGCCATACATACCTAGAGAGGGTGCTGCGTAATAAGAGAAGGCGCCATACATAGCTAGAGAGGGTGCTATGTAATAAGGGAAGGCACCATACATAACTAGAGAGGGTACTATGTAATAAGGGACGGCGCCATACATAGAGCGAATGCTACGTAATATGTATCAGCACCATACATACCTAGAAAAGATGCTACGTAATAAGTGACAGCGCCATACATACCTAGAGAGGATGCTACGTAATAAGGGATGGCGCCATACATAGCTAGAAAGGATTTTAAGTAATAAGTGACAGTGCCAAACAGATGTAGAGAGGATGCTACATAATAAGGGATGGCGCCATACATAACTAGAGAGGGTGCTAAGTAATAAGTGACAGCGCCAAACATACGTAGAGAGGATGCTGCATAATATGGGATGGCGCCATACATAACTAGAGAGGGTGCTACGTAATAAGGGACGACGCCCTACATAGCTAGAGATGATGCTACGTAATAAGGGAAGGCGCCCTACATAGCTAGAGAGGATGCTACGTAATAAGGGACAGCACCATACATACCTAGAGAGGATGATACGTAATAAGGGAAGGCACCATACATAGCTAGAGAGGGTGCTACGTAATAAGAGACAGCGCCAAACATACCTAGAGAGGGTGCTACGTAATAAGGGATGGCGCCATACATAACTAAAGAGGGTGCTACGTAATAAGGGACGGCGCCATACATAGCTAGAGAGGATGATACGTAATAAGGGAAGGCGCCCTACAAAGCTAGAGAGGATGCTACGTAATAAGGGACAGCACCATACATACCTAGAGAGGATGATACGTAATAAGGGAAGGCACCATACATAGCTAGAGAGGATGCTACGTAATAAGGGAAGGCACCATACGTACCTAAAGAGAGTTCTACCTAATAAGGGACGGCGCCCTAGATAGCTAGAGAGGATGCTACATAAAAACGGGCAGCATCATACATAGCTAGAAAGGATGTTATGTAATAAGGGACGGCACCATGCAAAGCTAGAGAGGGTGCTACGTAAGAATTGACAGCGTCAAACATACCTAGAGAGGGTGCTGCGTAATAAGAGAAGGCGCCATACATAGCTAGAGAGGATGCTACATAATAAGGGACGGCACCATACATACCTAGAGAGGATGCTACATAATAAGGGACGGCACCATACATAGCTAGAGAGGGTGGTAAGTAATAAGGGACGGCCCCATACATAGCTAGAGAGGGTGCTACGTAATAAGTGACAGCGCCATACATAGCTAGAGAGGGTGCTATGTAATACGGGATGGCGCCATACACACCTAGAGAGGGTGCTATGTAATAAGGGACGGCACCATACATAGCTAGAGAGGGTGCTATGTAATACGGGATGGCACCATACATAGAGCGAATGCTATGTAATATGTATCAGCACCATACATACCTAGAGAGGATGCTACGTAATAAGGGCCGGCGCTATACATAACTAGAGAGGATGCAACATAATAAGTGACGGCGCTATACATAGCTAGAGAGGATGTTACGTAATAAGGGATGGCACCATACATACCTAGAGAGGATGCTATGTAATAAGGGAAGGCACCATACATAGCTAGAGAGGGTGCTACGTACTAAGTGACAGCGCCAAACATACCTAGAGAGGATGCTACGTAATAAGGGATGGCACCATACATAGCTAGAGAGGATGCTATGTAATAAGGGAAAGCACCATACATAACTAGAGAGGATGCTACATAATAAGGGATGGCGCCATACATAACTAGAGAGGGTGCTACGTAATAAGTGACAGCGCCAAACATAAGTAGAGAGGATGCTACATAATAAGGGATGGCGCCGTACATAACTAGAGAGGGTGCTACATAATAAGGAACAGCGCCATACAAAGCTAGAGAGGATGCTACGTAATAAGGGAAGGCGCCCTACAGAGCTAGAGAGGGTGCTACGTAATAAGTGACAGTGCCATACAAAGCTAGAGAGGATGCTACGTAATAAGGGAAGGCGCCCTACATAACTAGAGAGGGTGCTACATAATAAGGGACAGCGCCATACAAAGCTAGAGAGGATGCTACGTAATAAGGGAAGGCGCCCTACATAACTAGAGAGGGTGCTACATAATAAGGGACAGCGCCATACAAAGCTAGAGAGGATGATACGTAATAAGGGAATAAGGGAAGGCGCCCTACATAGCTAGAGAGGATGCTGCGTAATAAGGGAAGGCGCCCTACATAGCTAGAGAGGATGCTACGTAATAAGGGACAGCACCATACATACCTAGAGAGGATGTTACGTAATAAGGGAAGGCACCATACATAGCTAGAGAGGATGCTACGTAATAAGAGACAGTGCCAAACATACCTAGAGAGGGTGCTACGTAATAAGGGATGGCGCCATTCATAGCTAGAGAGGGTGCTACGTAATAAGGGAAGGTACCATACACATCTAGAGAGAGTTCTACCTAATAAGGGACGGCGCCCTAGATAGCTAGAGAGGATGCTACATAAAAACGGGCAGCGTCATACATAGCTAGAAAGGATGTTATGTAATAAGGGACGGCACCATACATAGCTAAAGAGGGTGCTACGTAATAAGGGATGGCACCATACATAGCTAAAGAGGGTGCTACGTAATAAGGGATGGCACCATTCATAGCCAGAGAGGGTGCTACGTAATAAGGCACAGCGCCATACATAGCTAGAGAGGGTGCTACATAATAATGGATGGCATCATTCATAGCCAGAGAGGGTGCTACGTAATAAGGCACAGCGCCATACTTATTACTCATTCTTATCTATGGGAATAACAGATGGACAGAACTGGAGAGGTGAGGACTCTGGAAATGTCTGCAGTGAGATTTATTAATGTGTCTCTCCATAACCAGAGATTAATCACGGGGCCTCCACCTCACCCCCTGATACATGAGGACATCAATGACCAGAAGATCCTAGAACTCACCTACAAGATGATTGAGCTGCTGACTGGAGAGGTGACACTGCTGGGAATACTGGGACATTATTCAGTAACACTATGGGGGGATCGAGGGGATGATGGTATCATTGTATGTGTCAGGTTTCTATAAGGTGTCAGGATGTCACTGTCTATTTCTCCATGGAGGAGTGGGAGTATTTAGAAGGACACAATCTGTACAGGGACTTCATGATGGAGGTTCCCCAGCCCCTCACATCACCAGGTAATGGACAGGACTAAATACACACGGCCTATAATTATCTGTATGTAAAGAATGAATTCAGTCCCTGTATGTGTTTCCTCCAGATCTATCCAGTAAGAGGACAACACCAGAGAGATGTCCTCGTCCTCTTCTTCCGCAGGACTGTAAACAAGAAGACCCCAATGTTCCTCAGGATCATCAGGTAGATGGAGAGAAGGTGTCATGAGATCTCCCCTATGATGTGTAGACGGCTGTGAAGGTCTTGTGCTCAGTCTTGTTTTATCCACCAGTATTATATGTTTTATACTTGTGTAATGAGAACGGTGGAGATGGCAGGATTAGAGCTGATCATAGATGAGACTTCTCCATCTGTCTGTGACTTTTACAATATTTGTTTCAGGTTGAAGATCTGTGTGTGGTGACTCTTGAAGCAATGACTCCAGCAGCAGTCCACTCCTTGTGAATCTCCCCCCAAATTTTTGAATGGCCTTTTCTTAACAATCCTTTCAAGGCTGCGGTTATCCCTGTTGCTTGTGCACCTTTTTCTACCACACTTTTTCCTTCAACGTCCATTAATATGCTTGGATACAGCACTCTGTGAACAGCCAGCATCTTTAGCAATGACCTTTTGTGGCTTACCCTCCTTATGGAGTGAGTCAATGACTGAATTCTAGACATCTGTCAAGTCAGCAGTCTTCCCCATGATTGTGGAGCCTACTGAAACAGACTAAGGGACCTTTTTAAACGCATAGGAAGCCTTTGCAGGTGTTTTTTGTTAATTATTCTAATTTACTGAGATAATGACTTTTGTGTTTTCATTGGCTGTAAGCCATAATCATCAACATTAACAGAAATAACACGTGAAATAGATCACTCTGTTTGTAATGACTATATAATATGAGTTTCACTTTCTTTAAGAACTGAAATAAATTAACTTTTTGATGATATTCTAATTTATTGAGAAGCACCTGTATCTCTAAGCTGTGTGAGGCTGATAGCTGTAATTTACTGTAATATATGCACCTGCAGGAGTTGTGTTGGCTTGAGCCCTGGTTTCATGGATTCACTCCACGTCATAAATTCCATTATGTTTTCAATCCTAAGGAATTCACATTACTGCACAATCTCTCCTGAAATGGGGGCACTAATACTTTCTCCACTCTTCTGATCAGGTTATTGTAGCTCCAATGGTCCACCATAAATAAGTGTAAGTCCGCTTTAATGTTGGAGTTCTCCCCTCATACATATGTTCTTGTTGAGGATGTAACATATTTTTTATGTATTTTTTTCCAGGTTCATTCTGTGTGATAGTTTCATTGTGGTGGGATCGGCCGGCCTCACTTATGTGACTCTGTAACTCCCTGGTAGTCTTTCAAAAAAGGTCTCCATTACCTCTTCCCAATGCCCAAGGTCTAAATATAAGACTCCTCAGCTCTGCACTATTATAAAAAGTTCATTTAAAACGTCTAATGTTTCTTCTTGAAACTCATCTGATCTGCAAATATTGGCACTTAGCGATAATTTAGATTGCCAAGAACCACATGCTCTAATTACCCCCGAGAGGTTTCACAACTATTTACTCATTTTTTTTTACTAAAGAAGACTGTTCAGCTTGATTTCTTCAGTAGATGTGTTATGGTCTATAGTCACAGTTTTGCCCATCACCCCTTTAACTTCTTTAAAGGAAATCTCTCATCCCCTGGGAGATGTGAGACCTCTAATATGGGCATACAGGTTATAGAAAAGTAAATCTATACATACCTGTAGGGCCCATAGTAGAGGTCTGCTTGCAGTGAAATTGAGTTTTATAAAATCTATCTTCATATGCTTGGCGTCCCCCGGACACCAAGAAATCCCCGCCTATCTCTTTAGTTAGCCCAGAAATCCCCACCTATCTCTTTAGTTAGCCCAGAAATCCCCACCTATCTGCTTATGTAGCATGTCCCCCTGCACATGAGCGTTGCGACTGCAGAGCGTTCCTGATGTGAGCGTCGCATTGCGCATGCGCTGGAAATGAGTTAAACCAGTGCACGTCACAGGTCCCTGTGACGTGCAGGGGAGGTGGGGAACATGCTAAATAAGCAGATAGGCGGGGACTTCTTGGCGTCCGGGGGACGCCAAGCATGTGAAAACGCATTTCATAAAACTCCATTTCACTGCAAGCAGACCTCTACTATGGGCCATACAGGCATGTATAGATCTACTTTTCTATAACCTGTATGCCCATACTATAGGTCTCAAATCTCCCAGGGGGTGGCAGATTCTCTTTAACCCCTCTACATGGATCTGGACTTACACAGAGACCCCTAGCTTGCGCCACGGTGCTATCTGCTGTTCTGTTGTGTCAGATGGGATGAATAGTCAGGTATTCGGGTCAGAACCAGGAGGGCAGAGAAAATACAAAATCAGAAGAAACGAGTAGTCAGTAAACGGGCCGAGGTCACAACAGGAAACAAATACACAAGCCGGGAGCTGATCACAGAGGACTGAACCAGAGGAGAACAAGGCTGGATCTGGCAGCTTCCGGCAATATGCTTCCAGCTTTAGTAGGGTGTGGTGCTCTCCAATTCTCTGAAGGAGGGAGCAGATTACTCCAGCTGGACAGCACACACACCATAATGCCAGACTGGATGGTACTACTGGTCCCAGCAACCCTAATCTTAATGGCTGGACAGAGCCTGCGCCGCCAGAGCTTCTGGTTCTGACGTCTCCTCCATCACCAGCGCCGCCTGCAGAATGAATAAGGCTCCTGGTGACAGAATTAGACGTTGCAGGAGCAGATCTCAGAGAAAATGGGACCCACCATTTGCAGAAACCTTGATATGACAAAATGAAAGAAAACCAGAGCAGTAGAAATCCCCATAAGGTGACTCCATCTTGGGAAGTAATCTATAGGAGTAGTGACTATTTTGACTCCACAGGCACTTTCCCTAAATTAGCACGCAGTGGATGTTGGAGAGTTAAAATTGCAAAAATGCCATTTTATTACCCAACACACAGTGCCCAGATAAATTAAGTGGGTTCTTCTCACTATAGTAATGCCAAATACATGGAGGCTAAATGTGGTTTGGGCACAGTCTTTTAGACTGTGAACTGTAATTGACTTGGTGAATAATTTTTTTTTTATTTTTTTTTTACGTAGCTTGCCATTTTTACAGACACTTTAAGTAAAAATGTTAAAAAAATGTAAGAATATTTTATTCAAAAATAATACTTAATTTTATTCTTGGCAGATGACTGTACCAGGAGATCAGAAGGACAACTGACATCTTCAATTTTTAAATCACATGAGATTGAGATCCAACAAGATGCAATTGAAATGAATGCCATTACTCCAGATATACCATCATCCCTTCACAGCAAAGATCAATCATCTAATCATTTGAAACAGGTCCTGTCTTCTGATTCATTAGCGACTACTAAGGAAAATCAAAGTTACAAAATAAGCATTAAAAAACGAACTGCTTCTAAAGCAAAGAAGCCATTTTCACGTTCAGAATATAGAAATACTCTTCTTAAACAAGAAAAAATTCGCAGATCAGATCTTGCGAGGCAGAGAACTCACACAGGGGAGAAGCCATTTTCATGTTTGGAATGTGGGAAATGTTTTAACCATAAATCAGTTTTGATTAATCACCAGAGAACTCACACAGGGGAGAAGCCTTTTTCCTGTTCAGAATGTGGGAAATGTTTTAACCATAAATCAGTTTTGATTAATCACCAGAGAACCCACACAGGGGAGAAGCCTTTTTTCTGTTCAAAATGTGGAAAATGTTTTAAACAGGAATCAGGGCTTTATAGACATCGGAGAACTCACACAGGGGAGAAGCCTTTTTCTTGTTCAGAATGTGGGAAATGTTTTAACCTAAAATCAGATTTAGTTATACACCAGAGAAATCACACAGGGGAGAAGCCATTTTCATGTCCAGAATGTGGGTAATGTTTTAACCATAAATCGGTTATGGTTAATCACCAGAGAATCCACACGGGAGAGAAGCCTTTTTCCTGTTCAGAATGTGGA